>NC_140168.1:110166238-110283565 GCF_963971535.1 Notolepis coatsorum
CAATACACATCAGGTTAACCCTTTCACTGTGACAATACACAGCAGGTTGACCTTTCACTGCGACAATACACAGCAGGTTAACCCTTTCACTGTGACAAAACACAGCAGGTTAACCCTTTCACTGTGACAATACACAGCAGGTTAACCCTTTCACTGTGACAATACACAGCAGGTTAACCCTTTCACTGCGACAATACACAGCAGGTCAACCCTTTCACTGTGACAATACACATCAGGTTGACCCTTTCACTGTGACAATACACAACAGGTTAACCCTTTCACTGTGACATTACACAGCAGCTTAACATTTTCACTGAGCAGGTTAACCCTTTCACTGTGACAATACACAGCATGTTAACCCTTTTACTGAGCAGGTTAACCCCTTCACTGTGACAATACACAGCAGGTTAACCCTTTCACTGTGACAATACACAGCAGGTTAACCCTTTCACTGTGACAATACAGAGCAGGTTAACCCTTTCACTGTGACAATACACAGCAGGTCTTTCACTGTGACAATACACAGCAGGTTAACCCTTTCACTGTGACAATACACAGCAGGTTGACCCTTTCACTGTGACAATACACAACAGGTTAACCCTTTCACTGTGACAACACACAGCAGGTTAACCCTTTCACTGTGACAATACACAGCAGGTTGACCCTTTCACTGTGACAATACACAACAGGTTAACCCTTTCACTGTGACAACACACAGCAGGTTAACCCTTTCACTGTGACAATACACAGCAGGTTAACCCTTTCACTGCGACAATACACAGCAGGTTAACCCTTTCACTGTGACAATACACAGCAGGTTAACCCTTTCACTGCGACAATACACAGCAGGTTAACCATTTCACTGCGACAATACACAACAGGTTAACCCTTTCACTGCGACAATACACAGCAGGTTAACCCTTTCACTGTGACAATACACATCAGGTTAACCCTTTCACTGTGACAATACACAGCAGGTTAAACATTTCACTGTGACAATACACAGCAGGTTAACCCTTTCACTGTGACAATACACAGCAGGTTAACCCTTTCACTGCGACAATACACAGCAGGTTAACCCTTTCACTGCGACAATACACAGCAGGTTAACCCTTTCACTGTGACAATACACAGCAGGTTAACCCTTTCACTGCGACAATACACAGCAGGTTAACCCTTTCACTGCGACAATACACAGCAGGTTAACCCTTTCACTGTGACAATACACAGCAGGTTAACCCTTTCACTGTGACAATACACATCAGGTTAACCCTTTCACTGTGACAATATACAGCAGGTTAACCCTTTCACTGTGACAATACACAGCGGGTTAACCCTTTCACTGCGACAATACACAGCAGGTTAACCCTTTCACTGTCACAATACACAGCAGGTTAACCCTTTCACTGTGACAATACACAGCAGGTTAACCCTTTCACTGCAACAATACACATAAGGTTAACCCGTTCACTGCGACAATACACAGAAGGTTAACCCTTTCACTCCCACACAACAGCAGGTTAACCCTTTCACTGTGACAATACACAGCAGGTTAACCCTTTCACTGTGACAATACACAGCAGGTTAACCCTTTCACTGTGACAATACACAGCAGGTCTTTCACTGTGACAATACACAGCAGGTTAACCCTTTCACTGTGACAATACACAGCAGGTTGACCCTTTCACTGTGACAATACACAACAGGTTGACCCTTTCACTGTGACAACACACAACAGGTTAACCCTTTCACTGTGACAATACACAGCAGGTTAACCCTTTCACTGTGACAATACACAGCAGGTTAACCCTTTCACTGTGACAATACACAGCAGGTTAACCCTTTCACTGCGACAATACACAGCAGGTTAACCCTTTCACTGCGACAATACACAGCAGGTTAACCCTTTCACTGCGACGATACACAGCAGGTTAACCCTTTCACTGCGACAATACACAGCAGCTTAACCCTTTCACTGCGACAATACACAGCAGGTGAACCCTTTCACTGTGACAATACACAGCAGGTTAACCCTTTCACTGCAGCACTACCAAACGGTTAACCCTTTCACTGCCACACGACAGCAGGTTAACCCTTTCACTGCCACACTACAGAAGGTTAACCCTTTACTATCACACTACTGGCGGTGAAAGGGTTAATAAAACGTGCTATGATCCCAGAGCAGGTGATGATAGGCTACACTGATCCCAGAGCAGCTGATGATAGGCTACACTGATCCCAGAGCAGGTGATGATAGACTACACTGATCCCAGAGCAGCTGATGATAGACTACACTGATCCCAGAGCAGCTGATGATAGACTACACTGATCCCAGAGCAGCTGATGTTAGACTACACTGATCCCAGAGCAGCTGATGATAGACTACACTGATCCCAGAGCAGCTGATGATAGACTACACTGATCCCAGAGCAGCTGATGATAGACTACACTGATCCCAGAGCAGCTGATGATAGGCTACACTAATCCAAGAGCAGCTGATGATAGGCTACACTGATCCCAGAGCAGCTGATGTTAGACTACACTGATCCCAGAGCAGCTGATGATAGACTACACTGATCCCAGAGCAGCTGATCATAGACTACACTGATCCCAGAGCAGCTGATGATAGACTACACTGATCCCAGAGCAGCTGATGATAGACTACACTGATCCCAGAGCAGCTGATGATAGACTACACTGATCCCAGAGGAAACCAGGTGATGCGACGCTGAATCGTGACAGGTCTAAAATTACATCAATCACATTTATATATAATTTTGAATTAAAAAAAGCACTCTTGCTGAAATAATTAATTCATTCCGGTTACCGTCGGTAGTGTGATAGTAAAGGGTTAACCTTCTGCAGTGTGGCAGTGAAAGGGTTAACCTTCTGTGTATTGTCGCAGTGAAAGGGTTAACCGTTTGGTAGTGCGGCAGTGAAAGGGTTCATTTTGAATTTAAATAACATTTATAGCATTAAAAAAGCACTCTTGCTGAAATAATTCATTCATTCATTCATTGGTGGGACGGCAGTATATTGTGTATGTGTAAAACACTTTTGACAAACACCCCTCACCTTGATGAGGGAAAACTCTCATATTATATATATTATGGCCATTTCCCAATTGTAATATTCTCCGTCATGGTCTAAGAGAAGTAAGACGTCAAGTAAAAGGTCCATTGACGATGAATGGGAGACTGATTTTGTGGACCCACAGAATGTTTGTTTTATTTTTGTATACCCAAATGTGCCTGTATGCTCTCAGTCTGGCCTTTACCCTCTGACCTTTACCCTCTGACCTTTACCATCTCTCCCAATTCACTGACTCTGGAGCAGCTCCAGACTTTATGCTTGATGACATCACAAAGTATATTAATAATATTATAAATAAATAATAGATACATTTGAGATTTTTGGGGCGAGAGTTGCTCATGTTCACTATCATCGTTGGTCTTAAACCTCTGCTCTGTTGTTCTATTAAATAATGTTAATATTATTATTATTATTAAACCATATGAATATCATATATGAATTCTGAAAATGGGTGTAGTTCCCCTTTTCTAAATCAGAGCGACGGACTGCTCTGTTGTATGTTAGAGCGACGGACTGCTCTGTTGTATGTTAGAGCGACGGACTGCTCTGTTGTATGTTAGAGCGACGGACTGCTCTGTTGTATGTTAGAGCGACGGACTGCTCTGTTGTATGTTAGAGCGACGGACTGCTCTGTTGTATGTTAGAGCGACGGACTGCTCTGTTGTATGTTAGAGTGATGGACTGCTCTGTTGTATGTTAGAGTGATGGACTGCTCTGTTGTATGTTAGAGCGACGGACTGCTCTGTTGTATGTTAGAGCGACGGACTGCTCTGTTGTATGTTAGAGCGATGGACTGTTGTATCAGGAATCAAACCACACTTTTTTACTCTATCTAATCTATTCTATTTTATTATTTGTATTGCTGAAGAACTGTGATTTGCCTAACCTTGCTACCTCTCTATCTCTTTGAATTTAAATTTTAAATTTTTTATGCTCGCTTATGCCTGTATTTTTTACTGTTGTGAAGCACTTTGAACTGCAACCTCTGTATGAAAAGTGCTATAGAAATAAAGTTATTATTATTAAATGAAAATGGACTGCTTCTACCCTGTGCGGCTGCACTCTCTGGTTCCCAACATTCAGATCAAACTGTAAAACGAAACGTTGCCGATCAGATCCAGATCAATTGCACATCTTATTTTTCAACTAAAATGTTATCAAACATCATTTTTGTAAAAAACCTTTTAGGTGGAGAAAGTCATCATCATCAAACCTTTATTTGAATAGGCAGGTTAATTAAGTTAAGTTCTTATTTTCAATAACGGCCTATTTGGGGGTAAAAAGCCCCCTAGGGGAAAGGGGATGGGGGATAAAATTAAATAAATAAAAATAAAACAGAAAGGAACATTATTAAAAAGGCAGGACGGGGCGCCCCCCAGTGGCAAACCACACAACGCGCTGAGTCGCGGCACGGCCGACCCGGGTTTGGTTCCCGGACCCGTCGTTATTTGCCGAATGTCTTCCCCCCACTCTGTCTCCCGTTCCTCCTCTCTCTCTCTCTACTGCAGTGATTCCCAACCTGGGGGTCCGCCAGGGGGCGCAGGGGGTCCGCCAGACCACAGATGATCTGAGGCCTTTTTTCTTTTTTTCTTTTCTTTTTTTTTATAATTTTTTTCTTTCAGAGAAATATTTAATTAGCATATTTTTATCATCAGAAGCATGAATAGTCTCTCCACTACAATACAAAATTAAGATAAATAAATAAACATCTAGACATGATTTTTGAACGTTAACAGTAGGCTACCGGGTAGCCGCTAAAACGCGAATCAGTTGACTGTATCTGTTAGGGTTTGTAACCGACCTCAAACGCAACGGCACAGAGAGAGTTGTTCAGAGTTAGCCAAAGCAAGGGCGTATTTATTTTCAGAGTTACAAGATGGAATTAAGTTGAGCAACCGAACAAACAGGGAATCTGGCATGTGAAGATTGTTGCGGCTCTGCAGATTCTCCCAGTAGGTGGTGGTGAGGAATTGGCTTGTGACGTCTGAAGCCG
Source organism: Notolepis coatsorum (assembly GCF_963971535.1). Lineage (NCBI taxonomy): Eukaryota > Metazoa > Chordata > Actinopteri > Aulopiformes > Paralepididae > Notolepis > Notolepis coatsorum. The sequence continues at coordinate 110,171,325 of NC_140168.1, forward strand.
CTCTGCAGATCCTCCCAGCTTTCACTCCCGGTGGAAACGGAGAGAGAGAGAAATCTGAGTTAGCCCAGCGCACAACAGAAACAGAGACTGATCCAGTATATATCCCTGTGACTTGATCTTCGTGTACCACACACAGTTAGCAGAGTCCAGAGAAAAAACAATACGGTAATCCAAAGTGTAAATCCAACACAAAAATAGGTGAGAACAGTACAAACAAAAAACGGGATCTCTTCGGTGTTTCACAAACACACAAAAAACTGATGATCCAAAGAACTGTTTCCAAAAACTCACCAGAGCGCAACGCGTAAAGCGGGCAGATAACGAGGCGCAGCTCAGAACGGGAAAACCAGGTTCTCCACAGGGATTCTCCACGAAAGTCCTGGAGAGCAAAAGACAGCAAACAGCAACGGGGAAGGCAGGCAAATGCAGGAGTAATCAGAACGATCCAACATTGATAGTAGGGGGATCAGGGTATATAAAGCCACAGGGCGCTGATTACAAGCTCTGACAGCTGCGGGATGAAATTGATACTTGCTCCAGAAGCGTGTGGCGAGGAGAGCACCAATCAACACGGCACCTTACAGGAACGGAGCGTGTGGCGGGGAATGCAATTAATCAACAAAGTACCTTAAAGGGACAGAGCGTGTGGAGCGTGTGGCGGGGAGCGGACCAAACCTCACAGTACCCCCCCCTCCACGGGAGCCACCCGGCGACCAGGCCGACCCGGCTCGCCCGGATGGGCACGATGGAAGTCGGTGATCAGGCCGGGATCCACAATGAGCTGGCGGGAGACCCAGCTCCGTTCTTCCGGACCGTACCCCTCCCAGTCCACCAGGTACTGGAACCCCCGACCCCGCCGTCGAACGCCCATCAACCGGCGGACCTGCCACTGGGGGTGACCGTCCACCATCTCGGGAGGAGGTGGTGCCGGAGCAGGAGGCATCAGGGGACTGAGAGAGACAGGCTTAACCCGGGACACATGGAAAACGGGGTGAATGTGCATGGACGCAGGAAGCTTAAGACTCACCGCCGCCGGACTGAGCACCTTCAGAACCTCAAAAGGTCAGACGAACCGGGGGTTAAGCTTCTTGGCCGAGGACCGAAGTGGAAGGTCCCTTGCGGAAAGCCACACCCTCTGCCCAGGGTGGTACGTCGGCGCAGGAACCCGGCGCCGGTCAGCCCCACGACAGGCGCGCTCTGATGACCGGAGCAGCGCGGTCCTGGTGATCTCCCAGACCCGACGGCACCGGTCGAGGTGGTCCTGTACGGAGGGAACTGCCACCTCCGTCTCCTGTGCAGGGAAAAGAGCGGGTTGGTAGCCCAGGGATACCTCAAAGGGTGAGAGGCCCGTGGCGGAACTGACCATGGAGTTGATGGAGTACTCGACCCAGGGAAGGAAACGGCTCCAAGAAGCTGGTCTCTCGGCAGCCACACACCGAAGAGCAGACTCCACACTCTGGTTCATCCTCTCCGTTTGTCCGTTAGTCTGGGGATGATAACCAGAGGAAAGACTGACCGTTGCCCCCAATCCCTTGCAAAAAGCCCGCCATACCTGGGAAGTGAACTGGGGCCCCCGGTCCGAGACGACATCCTGGGGAAAACCATGGAGGCGAAACACGTGGCGTGTCAGGAGGTCCGCCGTCTCGGCCGCCGAGGGAAGCTTGGGAAGGGCCACGAGGTGAACCCCCTTGCTGAACCGATCCACCACGGTCAGTAGGCACGTGTTCCCCTGGGAGGAGGGAAGACCCGTGACGAAGTCCAGCGCCACATGTGACCAAGGACGGCTCGGAATGGGAAGCGGCTGTAATAGCCCGGAGGGTGCCTGGTGGGAGGCCTTGCTGCGGGCGCAGACTGCGCAGGCCAGTACGAACTCCTTGACGTCGTTCCTCATGGTGGGCCACCAGAATCGACGAGCCAGGAAGGAGAACGTGCGATGAACGCCCGGGTGGCAGGCGAACCGGCTGGTATGGCCCCACTGGAGGACCCGGGACCGGACCGAGTCGGGGACGAAGAGACGATGAACCGGTACATTGCCTGGAGCGCGATGGAAGCGTAGGGCACGCCTTACCACCCCCTCGATGCCCAAGGTGACGACTCCTACCACCCTGGCCTCTGGGAGGATGGGAGTCGGGTCCTCAGTGGTTGGAGCCCCCTTGGAGTGTAACCGGGACAGGGAGTCGGCCTTCGTGTTGCGGGAACCAGGGCGAAACGTCAGCGAGAAGTCGAACCGACTGAGGAAGCTGGCCCATCTTGCCTGCCGGCCATTGAGGCGCTTGGAAGCACGGATGTACGTCAGGTTCTTGTGGTCCGTCCAAATGGTAAACGGCTCCTCAGCCCCCTCTAGCCAATGACGCCACTCCTCCAAGGCAGCCACAACCGCCAGCAGCTCCCGATTGCCGATGTCATAGTTCCTCTCGGCAGGGAGGAACCGACGCGAGTAGAAGGCGCACGGATGTACCTTCTGGTCTGTTGCCGACCGCTGGGATAAGATAGCTCCCAGTCCAGTATCCGAGGCGTCCACCTCAACGATGAACTGTCTCTTGGGGTCTGGATGGAGCAAGATCGGGGCGGAAGTGAACCTCTTCTTGAGGGAGCGGAACGCAGCACACGCTGCTGGGGACCAGTCGAACGGCAGGGCGGGAGAGGTCAGTCTGGTAAGCGGTTCCGCCACTTGACTGTAGTTCCGGATGAACCTTCGGTAGAAGTTGGCGAACCCGAGGAAGCTCTGTAACTCCTTCCGAGAGGTGGGTTCCGGCCACTCCTCCACGGCCTGGATCTTGCGAGGATCAGCTCGGGTCAAGCCTCTCTCCACGATGAAGCCCAGGTAATCGACGGAGTCGGAGTGGAATCGGCACTTCTCCGCCTTGACGAAGAGCCGATTGTGGAGGAGGCGCTCCAGCACACGGCGGACATGCTGGATGTGTTCCTTGAGGGTCTTGGAGAAGATGAGGATGTCGTCTAGGTATACTACCACAAACTCCTCCAGCATGTCACGAAGGACGTCGTTCATGAGCGCCTGGAATACCGCCGGAGCGTTGGTGAGGCCGAACGGCATCACCAGGTACTCGTAGTGGCCCCTGGGAGTCTTGAAGGCGGTCTTCCATTCATCGCCCTCTCGGATACGGACTAGATGGTAGGCACTCCGGAGGTCCAGCTTGGTAAAGACGGTAGCCTGGGTGAGAGGCTCGAAGGTGGAGTTCATGAGAGGTAGAGGATACTTGTTCTTAATGGTGATCTCGTTGAGCTGGCGATAGTCGATGCAGGGTCGAAGGTCTCCGTCCTTCTTCCCAACAAAGAAGAAACCGGCCGCCACAGGAGAGGAGGAAGGCCGAATGAGTCCTGCTTCCAAGGACTCAGAGATGTATTGATCCATCGCTGCCTTCTCCGGGACGGTCAGACTGTAGAGGCGGCTGCCGGGAAGGGGAGCCCCTGAGCGGAGGTCGATGGCACAGTCGTAAGGCCGGTGAGGCGGAAGGGCCTGAGCCCTGGACTTACTGAAAACCTCCATGAGGTCGTGGTACTCGGGGGGTATGGTCGAGAGGTCCGGAGGCGGCTCACCAACGGATCTCCGGGGCGAGGGACAGGACGCCGCCTGAAGACACTGGGCATGACAGGAGGAGCTCCAACCCTTGATGGTACCGGAGGACCAGGCGATGTGGGGCTCGTGCAACGCGAGCCAGGGCCGGCCCAGGACTACTGGGACAAGAGGGGATCTGGTGATAAAGAACTGGAGTCTCTCAACGTGGTTACCAGCAATGGTGAGCAGGGCAGGTGCGTTGAGTGATGTCAGCCAGGCGGTGTTGGTCCAATGCGAATACCTCCAATGGCCTCACTAGGTCCTCAAGTGGAATGTTGGCCCGGGTAGCAAACTCGAAGTCTAGGAAACTCTCGTCAGCCCCCGAGTCAATGAGTGCTTCCACCGTGGCCCGTTGGTCCGCCCAGGCCAGGGTGACGCTCATCAGACGGCTAGGTGGTGCACGGCTCTGGGAACGAGAAAAACGGCTCACCAGGATCTCCCGGGGTCCCGGCGAGCCTGGTCTTTTGGCCGGGTGGGGCAGTTGGCGATACGGTGTCCATCCCGACCGCAGTAGAGGCAAAGGCCGAACCTGAACCTCGCCTCCCGTTCAGCTTGGCTAAGATGAGAACGTCCCAGCTGCATGGGTTCCTCCTCGGGCACCGAACGGGAGGGAAAAGAGCCACCAGTCGTGTTGGGAGCAGGGCGACCAGCAGTACCGTCACGAGTACGGGGGGTCCGGAGTACCTCTGGAGGTCCCTGTCGGGTTCTCTCACGTCTTCTCTCCTGGAGGCGTCCGTCGATGCGAATGGCGAGGCTGAACAGGTCCTCGAGGGGTCGCGAGCTGGTCCCTGACTGCGTCGTTGAGCCCCCTCATGAAGGTGAGACGAAGTGCTTGATCGTTCCAACCGCTCTCCGTAGCCGCCAGTCTGAACTCCAGCACGTAGTCGGTAACCCCGCCACTGCCCTGCCGGAAGGTACCCAACCGGGCTCCAGGGTCCTGGCCACGGGCTGGGTGGTGGAAAACCCTGCGGAGCTCAGCCACGAAGTCTGGGTAGGAAAAACAGAAATCTGCCCCCATTGCCCAGGAGGCAGTGACCCACTGGGCTGCCCGGCCTGAGAGCAAGTTAGTCATGTAAGCCACTTGGGCTCCCCTTGAAGTGAATCGACTGGGTTGATGACGAAAAACCAACTCACATTGCATGATGAATGTGGCACAATCCTCGAAGTTACCGTCGAACAACCGTGGTTCGGAGAGACGGGGCTCCCGAGGTGCGGGATCGGGAGGCGCGGGGCCTGGCAGGGCTGCGGGTGATGCTCCGGCCGAGGCTCCTGAAGGAAGTGGGGTTACAAGCAAGGTGTTAACGGTTTCACTCAGCGCTTGTAAGTGGAGGAGAATATTAGACTGCTGGCTAGCCAGAGAGTCCAGGGACCCCTGAATAGGGAGGACCTGCTCTCGGAGCTCCTGTACAGCAGCCGCAGCCGCATCTAGCTGTAGGCTGTGGTCGTTGGTTAACTCTATCTGGACTGCCAATGCTGTTCTGACTCTCTCTGTGTCGGCTGTGGTCGTCATGGTTGGATCGTAATGTTAGGGTTTGTAACCGACCTCAAACGCAACGGCACAGAGAGAGTTGTTCAGAGTTAGCCAAAGCAAGGGCGTATTTATTTTCAGAGTTACAAGATGGAATTAAGTTGAGCAACCGAACAAACGGGGAATCTGGCATGTGAAGATTGTTGCGGCTCTGCAGATTCTCCCAGTAGGTGGTGGTGAGGAATTGGCTTGTGACGTCTGAAGCCGCTCTGCAGATCCTCCCAGCTTTCACTCCCGGTGGAAACGGAGAGAGAGAGAAATCTGAGTTAGCCCAGCGCACAACAGAAACAGAGAGGTGACTGATCCAGTATATATCCCCGTGACTTGATCTTCTGTGTACCACACACAGTTAGCAGAGTCCAGAGAAAAAACAATACGGTAATCCAAAGTGTAAATCCAACACAAAAATAGGTGAGAACAGTACAAACAAAAAACGGGATCTCTTCTGTGTTTCACAAACACACAAAAAACTGATGATCCAAAGAACTGTTTCCAAAAACTCACCAGAGCGCAACGCGTAAAGCGGGCAGATAACGAGGCGCAGCTCAGAACGGGAAAACCAGGTTCTCCACAGGGATTCTCCACGAAAGTCCTGGAGAGCAAAAGACAGCAAACAGCGACGGGGAAGGCAGGCAAATGCAGGAGTAATCAGAACGATCCAACATTGATAGTAGGGGGATCAGGGTATATAAAGCCACAGGGCGCTGATTACAAGCTGTGACAGCTGCGGGATGAAATTGATACTTGCTCCAGAAGCGTGTGGCGAGGAGAGCACCAATCAACACGGCACCTTACAGGAACGGAGCGTGTGGCGGGGAATGCAATTAATCAACAAAGTACCTTAAAGGGACGGAGCGTGTGGAGCGTGTGGCGGGGAGCGGACCAAACCTCACAGTATCACTTTCCGTAGCTAGCCTAGCACGCTAGTTAACTTTCTCGGCTCGTCTGCAGTCAGCCGCCAGAGGCGAAAATGTGTGACAAACAAAAAGGAGATGACGGCAGCTCATCTGCAAAAAAAAGTTAGGACCTACAGCAATCACCATAGGCTTCACTGAGGGACCAGATAAACGACCTGAGTGTGTGATTTGTGGAGAAAAGTTGGCAAACTCGAGCCTGAAGCCCAGCAAGCTGAAGAGACATCAGGCGTCTAAGCACCCAGAAACCGTTGGGAAGGATCCAGACTTTTTTCGGAGGAAAGAACAGTCTCTCAAGGCGAACAAGCCTGTTGATGTTAGAGTAGCGTGGAGCAGGGGTGGCAGTGATTTACAGAAGGCTACCGAAGCCTCCTTTGAGTGTTCGCTTATAATTGCAAAAGCACAATATTGCCCAGGGGGTCTGTGGTCCCCCACCAGGACATTTCTTGTTACAAAGACTCATTTCCTGCATTTTATTTGTACCCTTTAAATGCCAGTGTTTGTGATGGCATCACAAATTATTGTTAAAAACAGGCTAGCATATATGCTTAGCAACAACACTGATTTTGATGGATTTTCAGTTTTTTTTGTAATGTCAGATTGAAAATAATACAATCTTTTATTCAACTTCAGCCCTGATCATAACACCACATATTAATTTTATAATTCTAACCCTTTAAATGCCAGTGTGTGTGATGGCATATATTTGCAATATATCAAATGCAAAGTAGATTTTTCTGGGGGGGATTATTACAGGCTAGCATGTGTCAATGATTAGCAACAACAGTTTTTTGTAAGGGTCCCGCCTCCACCAATCACATGCGGCTCCCTTTGTGTGTGTGTGTGAGAGCAAGAGAGAGAGGTAGTTCTCCAACTTGTGTGAGTTGCAGTGATCTCCTGGTTGTTCCCCACCTAGGTTATCTAACTATTGCGCTGCTGCAACTAGAAACACTGGCCTGGCCTGCTTCTAAGTTCAGTGGCCTGACTGCATACATTTCTTGTTTTTTGGAAATTATCTGGCGAACCCCCCGCGGCGGCTCGCGACCCTCCTGGGGGTCGCAACCCCGACTTTGGGAACCCCTGCTCTAGGGAGTTTGTTAAAGTTGTGTGTGTGTGTGTGTTTTGTTGTGGGACATTGTTTGTTGTGTTAAAGGACAAAAACGATGAGACGTTTGTATAAATCATTCTGAGTCGTTATTAAAAATAGAAACATAGTTTATTTCATCTGTGGCCACAAAGTTAAAGTTCAGTTTACAGTCAGAGACAACATGTGTTCACACACTGAATCTGACTAGCAAAGTGCCCAAGAGAAATACACGTAACATTAGAACAGATATGACTGAAAGTATCAAATGGCCCAGTTAGGAGAATCAACCTTGGCTAGGCGGTGATGTTCACGATGTTCCAAACTGGAATGTTAAACAACCTTGCTAGGAGAGGAAAAGATTAGATATGTGCTAATCAATGTTCCTGTCTCCCTAATAAACTGGTTTAGATCCTGATGCGTGAGTTCCTCTTTGGTGAGCTTGTTTTGAGAGCACAGACACCACAAAAGACACCCCCCCCCCCTTCTCAAAGTCAACTGGTATTAGTATAAGAGGAGGTGGCCCACAAGCAGAAGCAGAACCCAAACCACAGAGACACACATCGTAGACCGCTTTCTGTTTCCTCTTTGTGTTCCTTGGATATGTGTCCATTGAAACTGTGGATGCCAGCAAGAAAGAAATCAACCAGCTGAAGGTGAATGAAGATGCCATCAAGGAAGAATTGCACACCCTGAAACAGGAAATCAACCAGCTGAAGGTGAATGAAGATGCCACCAAGAAGGAAATCAACCAGCTGAAGGTGAATGAAGATGCCAGCAAGAAGGAAATCAACCAGCTGAAGGTGAATGAAGATGCCAGCAAGAAGGAAATCAACCAGCTGAAGGTGAATGAAGATGCCACCAAGAATGAACTGCTCATCCAGAAACAGGAAATCAACCAGCTGAAGGTGAATGAAGGTGCCAGCAAGAAGGAAATCAACCAGCTGAAGGTGAATGAAGATGCCACCCAGAAAGAGCTGCTCATCCAGAAACAGGAAATCAACCAGCTGAAGGTGAATGAAGGTGCCAGCAAGAAGGAAATCAACCAGCTGAAGGTGAATGAAGATGCCACCAAGAAAGAACTGCTCATCCAGAAACAGGAAATCAACCAGCTGAAGGTGAATGAAGGTGCCAGCAAGAAAGAAATCAACCAGCTGAAGGTGAATGAAGATGCCACCAAGAAGGTAATCAACCAGCTGAAGGTGAAGGTGATCGAGCTGCAGAGACAATCCACTCCACGAGCAGGTAATTAATTAACACAATTAATTTCTCAACAGTATGTATAATTGGTAACAATCGAGGGGGCACAAGTAATGAATATTTACCTAAGAACTAATAAAGAACTATTAACAAAATGTGGGAACATTATGGAAATATATTGTTAACGTTTAGAATTAAAGCCAAGCAGGTAGATAATTGGGATTTGAGAGGCAAATGTAATAGTTCTTCACTGAATGTGTCATAGAACCTTTTCACAGCGACCGTTTTGGTACATCATCACAGGCCCAGGGGTAAACACAGGTGCAATGATATTATATATAGGTGTGCAATGGCCCTGGTAAACACAGGTGCAATGATATTATATATAGGTGTGCAAGGGCCCTGGTCCAATGATATTATATATAGGTGTGCAAGGGCCCTGGTAAACACATGTGCAATGATATTATATATAGGTGTGCAAGGGCCCTGGTAAACACAGGTGCAATGATATTATATATAGGTGTTATATTATATAGGTGTGCAAGGGCCTGCTATTTTGCACGCTGTCCTGTCGGAATGGTTGTGACACATTTAAATGGAATGGGACCATAATTAATGTTCTTAATTACACCTGTGATGACATGTTAAAATGACCACTGAGAGAAGGGCCTAAAGCAACACTTACTCCTACAGTTCTTCTGTACTTTACTAACAATTATTGTTATTATTGTATTATTATCGTTATTTATTGTTATTATTATTGTTATTTATTGTTATTATTAGTGTTATAATAATAATCATTATTATGTTGTATTATTTATGTTATTGTGCTTCTTGAAGTGAAGGGTAATAATTTAAGGGTAAGCCCTGTTGTTGAAGGGCAGAGTCCTTTCTCACCACAATCCATGCTGTTCTATCTCCATACTGAGCTCTGGCTTGTCAGCCACACGTCTAATGGGGCCACGCTCCAATCTGTACAAGCACTGAAATAAATGCTGAGACCTACTTTGGTGCCTCAGTGGCTGAGGTGACAAGCTACAGTTCTTGCTTAGGAGTTTTTTTTTCTTTATTTGAATTTTCTTTTTACTTCAACAGCTCTCAACCTCTTAACAGGCACTGCCAAAAGTGGTCATTTTATAACTTGAATTTGAGGACTGCATACTCTTTTTTGCAATCCAAAATACTATACCTTATATTTATAGCACATGCATGAGCCTGGTCCCTTTTGAAAGAGGACATTCTGAAGTACAATCAAGATAATTCACACAATAAAGATAATTCACTTTTAGTGCTAATGAAATAGAGTAACATAGGTCTGAAATTGAGTTGTAGAAAAAAGTGTTACTCACGTTGTTCTCTAGTAGTTGCAATATCCAAAGTAGTATATCAAAAAAAAATTGTATGGCTGAAAAAAATACCTCTGCCCATAGCCTGAAGTCTTGTGTAGTACATGTCCTGGGTCCATAGCCTGAAGTCTTGTGTAGTACATGTTTGGGTCCATAGCCTGACGTCTTGTGTAGTACATGTCTGGGTCCATAGCCTGAAGTCTTGTGTAGTACATGTCTGGGTCCATAGCCTGAAGTCTTGTGTAGTACATGTCTGCGTCCATAGCCTGAAGTCTTGTGTAGTACATGTCCTGGGTCCATAGCCTGAAGTCTTGTATAGTACATGTCCTGGGTCCATAGCCTGAAGTCTTGTGTAGTACATGTCCTGGGTCCATAGCCTGAAGTCTTGTGTAGTACATGTCCTGGGTCCATAGCCTGAAGTCTTGTGTAGTACATGTCCTGGGTCCATAGCCTGAAGTCTTGTGTAGTACATGTCCTGGGTCCATAGCCTGAAGTCTTGTGTAGTACATGTCCTGGGTCCATAGCCTGAAGTCTTGTGTAGTACATGTCCTGGGTCCATAGCCTGCAGTCTTGTGTAGTACATGTCCTGGGCCCATAGCCTGAAGTCTTGTGTAGTACATGTCCTGGGTCCATAGCCTGAAGTCTTGTGTAGTACATGTCCTGGGTCCATAGCCTGAAGTCTTGTGTAGTACATGTCCTGGGTCCATAGCCTGAAGTCTTGTGTAGTACATGTCCTGGGCCTCATTTGTTGATGAAACAAAACCAACATCAACACAATTTACCACCAAGAGCGGAGAGTTTAGTCTCACAAAAAGATCTCTGATGTTGTTAGCTACATGCTAATGTGATTGGCATTTTCCATATAGATCGTTAGCATTTGAGGCTAGCGTACATTAACGTAGTAACGTTAACGCTACTAGAATAAATGGATGAAAACGTTATTTAACAGATTGCAGAATGGGTACAATACAATATGGCTCATTAAGGGGATGCAGTAGTGTTGTCACGATACTGATTTTTTTTTATATATATATAAATTTTGCTTTTGTTGCTGGTTGATTCTCCTCAGCTTCTCTCTGGTACTATAGGAGAAGATACATATAACACTTTTAAAACCCTTTGTTTAACTTTAGATCACACATTTAAAAATAACTGTTCATCTCACTTCAATAATTTTTATTGCAGAACATGGTATTTTCTCAAGCAGACAGATGTAAACACTGTAATCTGTGTTGCATGTACCTGACAAACTGAACTGTTCGTATTACAGTCATATTCCGACTTAACTGAATGCACGTGTGTGTGTGTGTGTGTGTGTGTGTGTGTGTGTGTGTGTGTGTGTGTGTGTGTGTGTGTGTGTGTGTGTGTGTGTGTGTGTGTGTGTGTGTGTGTGTGTGTGTGTGTGTGTGTGTGGACTACTGTACTATTACAGGTATTGAAATGAACAATGCAACTTCCTTATACAAAAACTTTATTTACATTTTTTATGAATAATTAAATATCGATATTTCGGGAAATGAGTATTGAACCGTTTTAAATATTCAGAATCGATATGTATCGATTCTTCGATATTTTTGACACCACTAGGATGCAGACTGTTGTAGTTTGGACTGGGTTCCTTATAACAATAACTTGACAACACATGAGCCGCAGCTACTTGGGACAGCTCTGCTGTAAACACTGGAAATAATCTCGGTTACTATGTCCACATGCAACCAATGCAACCGGGATGCGCGCAAAACTTCACCCTGGACTCCGGTTTTAAAAGACCACAGTTGCAGTGTTCCAAAACCCCGGTTGCGTGTGGTCGAACAGTGCAACTGCGCACATTAAATCACGGTTACATAACACCCCGCGTTCGTCTGGACAGGGCCTAAGTGGGGTGAGATTTGTGGCAAGTCAAATAACATCTGATTACAAATTACCGGTACTAGGGCTGACCACGACTAGTCGAATAGTCGACTAATCAATCGAAAGGAGCCGTAGTCGACTGCCAACCTCTTAGTCGAATGCACAATATATAAAAAAATAAATTGTCACTCTTTCCAAAAGCAAAGAGGCCTAGAAGCGTGGCTAACGCTAATGGCGCGCATACCAGCCAGGCTAACTGCCTAAGAAAACGGGCACAGAGGCACTGAAAGAGGATTTCACCTGTCTAATGAACACACTAGACAAATTGGGTCAATAGGAAGGAGGATGTAATTACAGAGGAAATTAGAAATTGGCCAAATACTTTTCCATGCTACTGTAAGTACTTAGTTGCTGTCTCCCTCTGCTCCAGATCCACCCAGCGACCTACTGATGATTAAGAAAGAAGAGGCTCAGGACACACTAGACCCAACCATGGATATTTCCACTGGGCTGAAGGAGGAGCCCACAGACCATCAGGATATCAGTATGTTACTTTTCTTTTTATTGTCTTTATTTTCTCTTGTTGTCTTTCCTCTGTTGCAGCACAGTTGTCTATCTCTGTCTATGTGTCCATAGCTTTCCCTCCTCTCATTCTTTCCATTAAGCCCCAATCTGTGATTTTCCTTTACCATAATAAAGTGAGGTATTTTAACACTTTGGACGCCAGCAGGTCTAGCCATCTTTGTACCGCTCTAAGAGATAGGGATTTTGATCGATTACGCATGGAGGAAAATCAATTTTTAAAACGCATCTTTAAAAGCATGGCAACAGCAATAATATACTCAATGCTTTATGCTTATTGTCAATCAAATTAGTCACAGTTACCATTTGATATTAAGAGTTTATTCATAACTAACAAACAAGTTGCGCCCACACACACACATGCTCTGTGGTATTGCTGCTAGTAGCAATAACTTTAGTTAAGCTGCATTATGGTATAACTTAGCCACCTAGTGCTACCTAACGTTAGCTAAGACAGTGTCTACGGGAGCTGCTGTGGTACAGCCATGGCTATGATCGGACTAACCAACATGGTTAGATAGCCAATCTGTCTTTTCACTTATTTTTTTGGATCCACTTTTTCTCCTAATTTTTAAATTTGTCTCCCATCCCAATTTCGCCTCGCCAATTCTCCCTTCAATTCTCCCCTCCCCAGTCTCGAACGTTGCTAGACCATGCCTCCCACTGGTCGGCTGCAGTAAGGACGAAGCCTTGCATCACATGTCCCCTCCGGTACACGAGGAGGCAGCCGTCGCATCTTTTCACCTGAACAGCGCGATCTCTCAGTGGCGAGGAGTAATGTGTGGGAGGCTCACGCTGCCCCCGTTACTTCCTGATTCTGCTGTACAGGTGCACCAACCGACCTGTAGGAGTCGCTGTCCACAACGTCCAATCCCCACCCACCAGCTTTCCCACCCCTAACACTGCCAATTGTGTTAGTATGAACGACCAGCCAAGCTGGTAGCAACGCCGAGAGTTGGGCTCGAACCCAGCATCTCCTGCGTTAGTGGCGAGCGCCTTGCCCACTGCGCTACTTAGCCGCCCCTGTCTTTTCACTTTGAGCTAACGTTCTCTAACGTTCTCTCGCACACAGCTCCAAGGACATACACTCACAAATCACAACTAATGTTAGCTTGCACTAGGTGGATAAGTTGTACCAAAAGTCCAAAACACAGCTTAACTAACGTTATTGCTACTAGCAGTAGCAACTAACGTTAGCCATCAACCATACACTCTTTATAGCCTCTATAGCCACAAGTTCGGTAGCTAGCTAGCTACTTAATGTTAGTAAACGTTGGTAAACACAGGTGCAATGATATTATATATAGGTGTGCAAGGGCCCTGGTAAACACAGGTGCAATGATATTATATATAGGTGTGCAAGGGCCCTGGTAAACACAGGTGCAATGATATTATATATAGGTGTGCAAGGGCCCTGGTGCAATGATATTATATATAGGTGTGCAAGGGCCCTGGTGCAATGATATTATATATAGGTGTGCAAGGGCCCTGGTGCAATGATATTATATATAGGTGTGCAAGGGCCCTGGTGCAATGATATTATATATAGGTGTGCAACGGCCCTGGTGCAATGATATTATATATAGGTGTGCAAGGGCCCTGGTGCAATGATATTATATATAGGTGTGCAACGGCCCTGGTTCAATGATATTATATATAGGTGTGCAAGGGCCCTGGTGCAATGATATTATATATAGGTGTTATATTATATAGGTGTGCAAGGGCCTGCTATTTTGCACGCTGTCCTGTCGGAATGGTTGTGACACATTTAAATGGAATGGGACCATAATTAATGTTCTTAATTACACCTGTGATGACATGTTAAAATGACCACTGTGAGAAGGGCCTAAAGCAACACTTACTCCTACAGTTCTTCTGTACTTTACTAACAATTATTGTTATTATTGTAATATTATCGTTATTTATTGTTATTATTATTGTTATTTATTGTTATTATTAGTGTTATAATAATAATCATTATTATGTTGTATTATTTATGTTATTGTGCTTCTTTTTTTGTATTTTCTTTTTTTTATTATTTTTTAAACAAACATATAAACAAACATGACAACACACGATAAGATATACAAGCATTAATTAACAGTGCATATCCAATGAAATCACCATTTAGTTAAATGTCTTATACAGGATATACCCCTAATACCTGTTATCTAGTTCTAGTACCCTACACACATATGCTCTAGCTCGTACCCCCCCCTCCCAGACCCCCCATTGGATAATCCATCCATTATAACTTGTTCCTACCAGACACTACCTTTATATGCTAGCTTTTATTCTCTCCCTACTTCTAACCACATTGTCATTTTGGATTCATTGAGACCCAAAATTCTTGCTGTAGATATTTCTTGATAAATCACATCGAGATATGTAAGAATCCAGACCTTCCGGCAAATTTTTTCCGGTTGAAACCATCGTGATGCTATCAGCTTTTTAGCCACTGTGATACCAGATAAAACCAATCTCTTTAGCTGTGGATGTACTGCACACTCAAAGACATCATTCAGCAGTAATACAGAGGGGTGTACAGGTATATTCAGAGTTAAGAGATTTGATAATTGTTGGGTCACTTCTTTCCAGAATATCTTAACTGGTGGACAGTCCCAGTACATGTGCATAAATGTCCCCTCGTCCCCATTTGTACATAAGGAGCATTTGGGGTCTTGTTTAAGACCCATTTTGTTCAGTCTTATAGGAGTTAAGTATGTCCTGTGAATATAGTTAAGATTGATTTGTTGATGGTCCGGGTTCCTTGATGCAAGTCGAACATTTGCCCAGGCTTCTTGCCAGTCAAAATCTATCTCCAGGTCTGGTATATCCCTCCTCCAGACTGAGTCTAGATGGAGGGTTTCATATGAGGATGTTAGTAATTGATGATAAAAATCTGAAACAAAACCTCTCGATGTCTCTCTTTCATAGAAGAATTTGTGGTATCTGTGGTGTACAATTGGTATCCTTAATGGAACACCGTGAGCCTTCAAACATGCCAATAACTGTGCGTAAAAATAATATGTGGACTTGGTGAGATTAAATTTTTTGCGTATTTCATCATAACTACAAAAACCCCGTTTGTTGAAAACATCTCCTAATGAGTGTATGCCTTGCTTTTCCCATCTAGGGAATCTTATAGGTTGTTTTCCAATCAAGAGTGCATTGTTATTGAATAAGGGAGTATGATTATGCCATTTCTGTGGGATAGAATATTTTTTTTGTGTTTCACGCCATATCCGGATTGCATGAGTAATTATGGGGACAAATTTCCGTTCGCATTGCTTAATTGATAATTTGGTGTATACTATGTCCTTCAGCCTATTTGGAGCTACTATATTTTCTTCTAAATTTCTCCAGGATACTGATGCTTGGGGATCAAACCATGTTGTCAGTGGTCTTAAAGTGTACGCCTTAAAATAGTGGTAGAAATCTGGAAATGCCATACCACCGTCTGCTCTGTTTCTCTGTGCGGTGGATCTTTTTATACGTGGTGGTTTGTTATTCCAAATAAATTTGTATGTGGAGGAGTGTAATTCTTTCCAGTAACCCTCTGGAGGGGGTAACAGTAGCATTGAGCTGAAGAAGTTGATTCTAGGTAGGACGTCCATCTTAACTATTGATACCCGTGCCTGTACTGAGTTTTTGAGTTTTGACCACCTGTCAAGGTCGTATTTGATTTTGTTTTGAATTTTTACGTAATTGTGCTTCACCATTTGGCTTATGGTTGGGAATATTTAAACTCCCAAACATCTAAAGTGTTTTACCATCGGTATCTCTTCTGGGAGGGTTATATTTCTTTTTGCAGGGGCGTTAAGTGGGAGGAAGGCCGACTTCGGCCAATTTATCCTAAATCCCGATAAATCTCCAAAGTCCTCAATCAGCTTGAGAAGATGAGGCAATGCGGTGTTGGGGTTTTGCATGAACAGTATTACGTCGTCCGCATATAAACTAATTTTATGTTGTGTGCCCTTGATTACGATTGGTTCTATGGATTGGGATTGTCTTATATATTGTGCTAAAGGCTCTAATGATATATCGAATAGTCCGGGACTAAGAGGGCAACCCTGTCTGGAAGAGCGTGATACCGGAAAGATTTCGGAGGTGATTGTACCTGTTGTAATCATGGCCGATGGGTCTTTGTATAATACTTTAATCATATCAATGAATCCTTTTCCTAACCCCATCCTTTCTAATACTGCCCATAGATACGACCATTCCAACCTGTCAAAAGCTTTCATTGCATCCAGGGACAGCATCGCCTTAGGTGTGGTGTCGTCCTTGTTAGCATCTAGTACGTGTAGTAATCGTCTTATGTTATCAGTGATCAAGCGGCCTCTTATGAAGCCAGTTTGGTCCGGATGAATTAAAGACGTCATGTGCTTTTGTAGTCTGATGGCTAATACCTTAGAGTACAGTTTGATATCGGTTCCGAGGAGGCTTAAGGGTCTATAACTACCGCACTCTGTGGGGTCTTTGTCTTTTTTAAGGAGGACTGTTATGAGTGCAATATTGTCGTGTTTATGGAAGTTCCCCTCATTGACTGAGTATAAAATCATATTTAGTAATAAGGGTCCAATTATGTCCCAACAAGAGATGTACATTTCTGGTGGGATACCGTCTCTTCCAGGAGCCCTACCACTTTGCATTTCAGATATGGCCTCCCTAAGTTCATCTAGTGTGATCGGTGTTTCTAACTGTTTAGCGTCATCCTCTGAAAGTTTAGGGAGGTTAATTTGATTAAGATATGTGTCCATTTTGTTTTGATCGAAGGTCGTTTCTGATTTGTACAAGTTGGAGTAGAATTCTTTGAATGTCGCGTTTATTTCTTTAGGTTCTGTAACAAGTCCTTGTTGTGCTTTAATGGTAGTTATATCTGCAAATTTTGCGTTAACTCTTAATCGCATAGCTAATAGGTGACTTGGTTTGGAACCTTGAGAGTACTGCTGTTGTCTTGTGCTACGTATTTGTATTTCAGATTGTTGTCTGTATATGGCGTTAATCTCTTTTTTTAGTATATTGACTTGATTTTCCAGTCGAACAGAGTTGTTGTATTGTAAAGAATTAAATAACGTTGAATAAATCATTTCCAGTTCAGCCAGTTTTGAGCATCGATTCTTGTGTATTTTGGAGGAAAAGCTATCAGTGAAATCCTTGATCATTCCCTTTACCGACATCCATAATATTCTGGGGTCCTGCACCGAATTAGCGTTCATCCGTAGGAATACCGTAAGAGCTTCTTTGATTTGTGTAATGAATTCCTTGTTATTAAGCAGCATCGAGTTAAATCGCCATCTTGGGGCTCGGGATGATAGTATACCAAATGTTCCTTTTAGGAGTAAATAACAGTGATCTGATAATGCATTGGGTATCATTTCCACAACATAGTTATCAAATAGTCTCGGGGATGCAAAAACGTAATCTATTCTGGATAATGTGTTATGTCTCGCAGATCGGCAAGAATACTTCCGGGTCGTGGGGTTGAGTGATCGCCATAAGTCATTTACACCTGTAATCTTCGACCAATCCTTTAATGCATTAGATGACTTTTTTTGTTCGTTGGAAAAGGAGGGGTAAGATTTATCCATCCTTGGATTCCAAATGGCATTAAAATCCGCACCAATTATAAATGAGTATTCGGGAAGGTCTAACATTGCTCTGGTAAGTGTAGTGAAGAAACTAACTTCGTATAAATTTGGGGCGTATACAGCTACCAACGCTATTTTCCTGTTCTTGTGTACAATCTTAGCTATAGTTATCCGACCATCTGAATCAGACCATACTCCCTTCAATTCAATATTCAACTTCCGTCTAACGACTATGGCAACTCCACGAGTTCTTGTTCCAAAGAAAGAGTGACTAATGTTATGATATGTGTTGTCCGCTAATGTATCTATGTCTTTCCCTAAAATGTGTGTTTCGCTTAGTAGAGCCACGTCAACCTGTCCTTTTTTCATCAGTGTGAGCACGCTTTTGCGTTTGTGTTGATTATTTATTCCCCCAGTGTTCCAGATCATTATATTCAAACTAGCCATAATCAATACATGTTGTTGTGTAGTTGTTGGTAATGCTTCTGGAGAGCGAAGCTACAATAGATATACATCCAACTATTGAGGTCCTGTTGAGAGCTGAGCTTAAAAACATACATATATACAAATAATAATCCCCTAATCCCCCCTCCCGCCGAGCGTCGTACAGGACTGTGTTCCATAGACTCCCTCCCCTACACCACCGATTAGCCCAGAATGAGCCATTTATCCTTAACTTTCCTATGTATTCCATAGGATCTAACATTCTAAATTCTACCATAAGTAGAATGTCAACTGTGGCTTGGCCACTCTCCCGTTAAATAAAAATGAAAATGAAAATAAAAATAAAAATAAAGACTAAAAATGAGCTTCAATTAGCATACCATAATCACTTATATTTTATAAGAACTTGTGTAAGTTATAGCAACCCATGAATAATAGAGAGGTATTGAACTGAATAGAGAACCTCAAAAAATAAGAGAAAAGAAAGAGAAAGAGAACATTTACTTAGATCTTGAAAGAGCTTTGCTATGCTTAAACACCTAGAGTATAAAGTGGAAAAGTAGTGGAAATATTTCCAATTAATAAACACCCGTTTTTAAATACGTATATGCAGCATTTCCCCTGGCCAGGGGTGGGGGCGATGATCTGTTGTGAAGAATGTATTCCCCCGGAGGTCTTCTGGCTGGTGCTGTGGATCTGCAGCTTGATACTATTGGTATGTCTGGCCACATATTGCTGTTATTCCAGAATGTTCCATATATCAAAGAATGTTTTAAATGTTCTAGATTATTCCAATATGTCGTTTCTACAGTGCCAGAATGCTCCAGTATGTTCCAGAATGTTGTTAGAAATCCATACTATTAAAATAAGGACCGCTTCATGAATTTGCGTGTCATCCTTTCGTCATGCTCATCTTCTCTGTATCGTTCCAATTTTAAGACCAATGTGTCCGCAATAATAAAAGTCCAACGGTGAAAACATTCCATAACTCAGAGCTCGTAGGTCTCTCTGTCCCAAATCAGCGGTTCATTAACATTTATACGATATGGTGTCCATGCCTAACAAAGATTAAAAGGCTGTATATAAACTATCCTGCACGTTGTGCTGCCATATATTTGTCAGCATCTTCAGGCGAGTTGAGGAAAACCCTTTCTCTTTGTTTATCGACGATACGAAGTCTTGCAGGGTACATCAATGTGGGAGTGTGTTTCCCCAAATAGAGTTGAGACATCACCGTCTTGTACTTGGCCCGCAAGGCCACCACTTCCCGACAATAATCTTCAAAGAAGTATATTGGCACATCCTTGTATTTCAGATTTCCTTTCATCCTGCGCGTCTCCCGAATGATCATTTCTTTTATTCTGACTTGACGTAGTACAACCATGATTACTCTAGGTCTGTCGTTATTGTCGTTGGATCGGGTCCCCAATCTGTAGCATTGATCCACCTCAGGTACCCTAGGAAGGATAGTTGGTCCCAGGATTTTCTGTAATTCTGTCGCGAACGCTTCAGGATGTGTGCAGCTTACCGACTCGTCCAGTCCGATTATACGAATATTCAGCTTGCGACTTTGATATTCCATCTCGAATATTTTTGCTTTTTGTTCTTCATTGATTCGTTTAAGCTCAGCCATTATATCGTTGAGCTCCGTCTTGTGTTCTTTGTAGTTTCCCTTCATCTCAGCCGTTAACTTATCGTTGATCTCAGTTATGTCTTTGTAGATCAGACCGAAATTCTGTTGGTGTTCTTCCAAACCAGTTTCCAGTGCTTCGGTGCGCTTAATATGTGCGTCGGCAGCCACCCTTAGCACTTCGATATTGCATTCGATAGATACTTTAATAGCATTTACTTTTTCGGCTATATCAGTTATTATTCTTTCGGTTATTGTTTTCTCCATTCTTTTCATTTCCCGGATGATATGTTCTGTATCTGCGGAGGTGTTTATAGCGGTTGAGGAGGAGGCCATCTCGTCAAGTTACGCACGAATCCCGCAGCCATAGGCGGGTCCTCTGAACTTGACTTTGGATTTGGTTTTGAGTTATCTTTCTTTGCTGGCATCTTGAATCTTTCAGTCAATATAGTTAGTTGATAATCTCAGTTGATATATGCGTCTAATTTTAAACGCATTGGTGATATATAAATATGTTTTTAAAACGAAAATAAAAAAAAACGGATGAGCAGTTCTGTCACATGCGACTACTCCATAGACGGGCTATTCCGGAAGTTATTGTGCTTCTTGAAGTGAAGTGTAATAATTTAAGGGTAAGCCCTGTTGTTGAAGAGTCCTTTCTCACCACAATCCATGCTGTTCTCCATACTGAGCTCTGGCTTGTCAGCCACACGCCTAATGGGGCCACGCTCCTATCTGTACAAGCACTGAAATAAATGCTGAGACCTACTTTGGTGCCTCAGTGGCTGAGGTGACAAGCTACAGTTCTTGCTTAGGAGTTTTTTTTTCTTTATTTGAATTTTTACTTCGACAGCTCTCAACCTCTTAACAGGCGTCCCCAAAAGTGGAATTTTTTTTTACTTGAACTTGAGGACTGCATATTTTGCAATCCACCAAAATACTATACTTTATATTTATAGCACATGCATGAGCCTTTTGAAAGAGGACATTCTGAAGTACAATAAAGATAATTCACACAATAAAGATAATTCACTTTTAGTGCTAATGAAATAGAGTAACATAGGTCTGAACTTGAGTTGTAGAAAAACGTGTTACTCACGTTGTTCTGTAGTAGTTGCAATATCCAAAGTAGTATATCCAAAAAAATTGGAAGGGCTGAAAAAACACCCTCGGTCCATAGCCTGAAGTCTTGTGTAGTACATGTCCAGATTTCATAAATATCCGTTCAAATTAGTGATATAGAGCGATATCGCCAAATGATTGACTGAGCGAGAGCCTCGGGAGTCGGGAGTGGTATTCGAAAAAATAAAAGGTCTGCTAAAGACGTTGGCGCACGCCTCACATATCGGCATGTAACTCAAGAACCGCTGATTGGATCTATATATTGTATTAAAAACATTGTCTTTATTAAAAATGTTTTACTTCTGTGCAATGCTCATTGCTGAAAATATCTATTGAATGAATTCAAATAATGAAAAATCCATGTTTCTCTCTTCTTAATTTAGTCTCTGTTCCAAGAGTCGCATTCTCTGCTGCATTAGGAACGACTGACAGTCGTTGGACAAAGTCTGGTAACAGTAGATTGATCTTCGACCACGTCTTCACCAACACGGCCGATGCTTACAACAATGACACAGGTAATGTATCTGGGGGTTGAAATGTTTTGAGCCTGCAACATTTTTGATGAGTGTTTATTTCCAATGAAGCCTGCATTCATTTTAACTGCCATGTTATACCTTACATTTACACAGAACACAAGTGTAATAATGCTTTTGATAAAATGACTAAATGTAAATGTAGTATAGGCAAGGTAGATTCCTTAGTAGCAAAGTGCATAGGTTAGTATTTATTTTTTAATTATTTGTTACATTATTATGAATGTTATAATAAAATACAATGTCAATGTTACAATGTCCTTCTGTCACACACAGGTATCTTCGTTGCTCCAGTCGGAGGCGTGTACCTCTTCACCTTCACCACGACCTTTCTATACTCCAAGTATCATACCACAGGTGTCGAGTTGGTGACGAACAACGACCAAATTCAAGTCAGCACCTACGTGACAAGTGATAGCAGCTCCAGTGGCACAGTGATTCTGCAGCTTAATCTTGATGACACAGTCTCCATTATCAGTGAAGGCACTGTGTTTGATCTTGAGAACCACCACACCACTTTCAGTGGCTTCCTGCTCTTCCCATGGTAGACTGGTGTACTATTGGTGGTATTCTCGTGACATGTCGGGTCAATCAATATACTGTAGCTCAACACCACAGCTCACTGGCCATGTTGTCATTTAACAGTAACCAAAAATAAGACTTAAATTACTTTGAAAGCGTATTGTAATCAGTAAATAAATACGTTTATGCCTATAATCAGTCAATTGAACCTGTACCTTTTGCAGCAGTGGTAATCGGTGTGTGTTCTCTGTGTAAACAGAACTGTTTGAAACCCTTTCCTTTCCTTTGGCATATCTTTTACTGAATATATGAACCACTCTAAGTGCATCCATAGCTTGGTGTTCAATCGTGTGTGGCTGCTCTTGATCTGTGCTAGATAAACTCTAGTAGTTAAATGTGGACGGAGGGGCTGGGAGGCAGTGAAGCCATCACAGGCTTCTTCACCTGACAGAGAAAGGGTACGAGAGTCGTCTTTGAAATTAGTTGTTTTTATTATTTTACCTTAAACAATGATCTTTTATTTAGCGTGACCTGGGCCCTCATTCATCAACGTGACGTAGAAAATGTTCTATTTCCACACGTAAGCACAGAATTTAGAATGTGTGCACGCACAAAACAAACAGGATTTATCACACGTGCGTACACAGGTCCTACGCACACCTGTCTTGATTAATATGACTTTGATCCTACGTTTGAGCTTGTGCACTGTTTTAAGTATTTGCATACCAGAACCGCCCCGATTAACCATATACGGTAATGGAACACCCCCAAGAAATGTGGAAAAATGGACTAAGCCGAGGGAAGCGTGTTATGTGACAGGCTGACAGACGTGTACACGTACGGTGATGTCGGATATGATATCTATTAACCATTGCTGCCTGGGCAGCGCAAACACTAATAAAGACCGTGCTGGAATATGACTGCCTTTTCCCGTTTTGTTTGATTAATACCCAGGGATTAAAGTTCTCCTCAATTTTATTCCAAATCGCGACGGATTTTCCGTCAATTTTCTACCTGCTGCATATGATTTCTAGAGGCATACAATCTATTTTGATGTCAGTATTGGGTAGCCTATATAAACAATAATACGAGAGCATATACAAGAACAATGAATCTCACTGCCATGTATGATGTAGCCTGCCTTTCAATACATGAACTTGAATTCCATCATGTTTGTGTGCTGTTGTCACAATGGGTGGTACTGGTACAGTAATAACAGTCTACACAATATCACGATGGACCATGCCATGTAGCCTATGTTCTATTATGACATGATCTGTGACGACAAATGTTCTAGAATGTTTGATTAAGATATCATACTCTGACAGCATGCCTATGATCAACAAAAACGCGAACTTGAATCCCATCATCATATTTACATAGTCTGTCCACTATCTTTATTACTTTGTTATTCCCCCCCCCCCCCCCCATCTATGTAAAGCGACCTTGCATGGGTCTCTCTTGAAAGGCGCTATGTAAAATGAAGCTATTATTATTATTATTATTATTGTTGTTGTTATTATTATCATGTCTGTGTGCTGAGCTCAGTGACGTTTCAACGGAGCGAGGTAATCTATTCTAATCAACAAATTGAAGTAGAAAGCATTCCGTTGTGGCCAATCTTATTTGGAAACATGACACAAAATAATAGTATGTCGCTTTTTATTTGAAACAATATTTAATGGCGTTTGGAGGTGGGTGTTCTGCTTCTGCCCCCCGTGCCAAACAAGCAAGCCAACCTCTTGTTCCCGCATGAGCCCGTTATAATTACACTACTGTCGCTATTTTACAATGAACTATAATGAATTACGGGTCATACAGAAGTTGAACACGCCAGTGTTGGAACTTGGAAGTAATGCACGGAAGCTTATTTCCGCGTTGAAACTAATGCAGAACTGAGGAGCGCTTATGCCGTAGTAACGATGTTCTACCACTGGCCGTCAGCTACGCATGCTCCGAGCTGTGCGTAAATATAAGCACGAAGTCAAGTTCAAGTTGAAATTGATGAATCCCACACTTTGCTTAGAAATGGTCGTACGCACAGGTTAAGCACATATCTGTGCGTAAGTCATGTTGATGAATGAGGTATATCCATTCTAGTCTCAACATTGCCTTGTATGTACAGTACTCTGGTGTCTGGGGTGTAAACCTGTCTGGAGTGTGAGGTGGGCGTGGACACTTATGGCCCAGTGACATCGTATTGGCCAACGTTGAAATGTATTCCTCTTTTGCTATGTTGATTGGACAATGGTATCTGTAATGTATTCATTTTCATATTCTCTTATTGGTTGATTTGTGATGCTACGTCCTTCCTATAAAACCATCATTGTGAGTCAAGCTGTTGTTGTACAAAACAAAGTGCTTCCTAGATCTGGTAAATAAACAGTTCTAACTTCTTGATGAAATCCTGGGTTGAGGTGTCTTTCTTCCGTCCTTAGCCATCCAAGTCTCCAAGGCTGCCTTACAGTAGTGAGCAAAGAATATGCAAATAGGATCATACCTTTTTGTAAGGAGATGACTGCGATTGAATATTTAACTGGTTAATAAAACAGCATAAAAATAACTAGCTTTATCGTTATTCACATTGTCAACCGGGAAGCCATACATTCCCCTACGCTAAAATCATTAAATATAGCACACAAACACATATTTCCAGTTTTAAATGTCAATGTATTTTCATGAAAAACAGGGGCATTGCAGAAAGCTCTATCGTACTATTGATGTACAGTAAAGTAGTAAACAGATCATAGTCCCTGAGGATGCACATCACACTACAGTCCAGTTCAGGAGAAAGTACATGTTCATTGCATCAATACATTATACTGACCAAAGAAAACAGTGCAGCTCTTTGACTTGTTTTAACAGTTTTTGGACAACAATGGAGTTCTATGACCTCTGGATATGATTGTGGGAGAATAATACCCCCCCCCCCCCCCATCCACCCTGTGTCTCACCTAACGTTCACCAGTCATGTTCCCCAGTCCACCCCCCGCCCCCCCCCCCACCCATTCACCTTATGTCTCACCTGACACCACCCCCCCCCCCCCCCCCCCCCCCCCCCCCTTCCCCCGGCCCCCCAACATGGACCCTTTCCCCTCCCGGAGACAGACACCTCACACCTTCGGCCCTATCCAGCCCCCAACCCACATTTCCCCCCCTCCTCCTTCTCCTAACTAGAACCCCCCCTCCCTCCTTGATACGCCAGATACAACCCCTCCCCCCTCATAGAACCACCCTCCAATCCCGACCTGAGCCAAGCCTACCCAGAATGCCCCTCTCTCTCTCCAATAAAGAGCCACGCCTGACTGGACTCTGGAGCTCACCTGGGGACACATCAGCTGGTGTCCCGGTTCGGTCATCCAGGCCTTAACTCTGAATAAACCTTTGTTTTATCAACTCTACCTGACGGTCTACCTTCATTGATCAGGTTCAATTCCCTAACAATATGAGCTGCCATCTGCTGTTCGCTAGATGGACCATAGTTTAAATGCATTGGGTTTGGTCTTTTTGTAGGTATTTCTTGGTATAAATAGATTATACAAAACTATCTTTCTTGGTATTGTGACGAGCCTGGTGGTGTTCAGACTCTGAGTCTGACTGAGTTGGTCTCCCATGGGGACTTCAAGCGGTTGGGTTCGGACTGGTATCTGTGGTGGGGTGAAAGAATACAGAGCCTCCTGGGACGCGCATTTTTTAAAAAGGTTGATATGGTATATTTTCACCGGGTTGAGGTAGCGGGGTGATTCAATTCATGTAAATATCTGTCCATTGCCATTCGTTCGATTGGTGAAATGTTCTGGGGCTCTGCTAACAGCCAGTTGTTCGCTAGCCGTAACAAATCATGTTGTTGTTCTTTGGGGGACAAGGTCCCATCATCAGCCCAATCATGATACCGCTGGGAGCGAGTGAGAAATGTAATTCCCAAACGTCGCAGTATTTATTTTTTCTGAAACTCATACGTCTTATCCGCCAGCGGGGCGGTGTCATGATATGCTGTCTGGGCCAGGGGCGGATTTAGGATTGTAGGAGATCCGGCGCTGAGCCCACCGGATTTCTTTTACTTCGACACCACAACCTTTAACTTATACCACCACCTTAAAGTGGACAAAAGGCACTAGAGAACACTTAAATTCACACCCTTTAATTAATGAAGCGCTGGCCTTTCAACAGTAACAGTAAACAGCGTCATCTGGCGCTGAAAGTGTTAATATGCGTCTTTGTTTACGGTTTGATTATCACTGATACAAAGTAAAATAGTGCAGTGCAATAAAATAGTTAGTAAAATAGAATAAAATAATGCAATAGTGCATTGCAATAAAATAGTTATCATCGTATTTTTTCGGGAGGCCGGTAAGGAGTGCATTACAGTAGTCGAGTCAGCTTGAGATAAAGGCATGAATCTGGTTTTCAGCGTCCTTTTGATTTATAAATGGCCGTACTTTAGCTATGTTTCTAAGGTGGAAGAATTATGTTTTTGTCAACTTGTTGATTGTGATTTAAAGCTTAGGTCTGAGTCTACCATAACACCAAGCCTTAACTCACTCAAATACAGTTAGCAGCTGGATAGACTACAGATGGAAATTAGCTTCTGCTAAATCTGGTGCAAACATATTGTGGTAACATTGACTGTGAATTTCATAACTAATATGTGTGAATATTAGAAAGCCATAAATGCAAAAGGAGGTGTACCTTTCAAAAGCAGAATGGATCTTCAGGGCTCAGCCAAAGGTGATATTATTGGTGTTACAAGAGACAGACATTCCAAACCCCCCCACTCAAGCAATGACTAATCTGAGAACAAACAACACCTTCTCGAGTTGACTGTATGTAAATGTAGGAGCAGAGACAGCTGGTCTGAACACAGGGCAGACCAGCCCAGACTTGTGAAGAGCAGAATGTATTTACAGGATGTTAGTCATGGAAACTAATTCACAAACAAGTTATTCTTCATCACTGTTTGATATCAAAATGTAAGCCAAGAGTAAAACTGTAATAATATTAGAAGTGTGTAAATTCATATACACGGGAGATACATCTTGTAAAATGTTTATTGGAACATGCCTCTGTGAAGAAAAGGCCACACAGACGGGTGCCATGAGCCCCCCCTCTGATGCAGGAACAGGCCCACACCCACACAGGAGATCGATTGGGGACCGCCCCCAGAAGACCACCGGATTGGAACAAAACATACTACTAGACTGTTATGATTGGAGGAAAATGATAGTATTTAAGAGCGAAAACAGTGTTATATTATCGTACTTGGCCATCGCGTCCCGCTCTTAAAGCCTATCGAGATACCTCATCTCATGTACCTATTGTACTCCATCAACGAAAAAAACACGTACACCTACACCTGCCGGGTCCCGCCCCTACGGAGGCGTAGCCTATAAGACAGTCACCAAACACTCTTCCTCTATTTTCGTTTCCATCATAACGGATGCAGTGCACCTTATGTTAACTAGTTGTTATGAAAAGATTAGAGAAATTGCGTAATGTTGAAAGCTTACCGGAGGTTTGCTTACCCCTGGCATCTTCGAGGCATGTTTCAGCGACACGTCGGGCCTGTGTTGATGTTTCCTCGTCTGACGGCAGCAGACCAAGGGGCAGCGTACAAGGTTTGGCTATCGAGCCGGCTTGTACAAAGGCAGGCCCTGTGTCTTCAGGCATCAATGTTGGTATTGGTAATGCTGTGGAGTATGTTTCGGCGCCAGGGCCGGGGTGGCTTGGTGAGCGTTCCACTGCAGTGGACGTTTTCCTGGCGATCCTGGAGCACGCTGCTAACGCTAATGCTACTAATGCTACTACTGCTAATGCTAATGTTGACGCTGAAATGGGTCGTTGTTCTAATAATCCCCGCTGCGGGACATTGCCGCTTTTCCCTCCTCTTGCCCGCTTCATTGATGAAGGTCAGTCGGTTGCTAATGTGGGGGGTTTCGCTGAGTCCTATTTACCTTTTTTACGGATAAACGGGCTAACAACAGGGTGCAGGCCGGGTTTACCGTGGCTACGTAGCCAGGTAGCTTTGTTCCTGTGCCCCGGCGGGGATGAACGATGTCCCACCCGGCCGATGCTTGAGAGCGAATCGGCTCGGAGGGTGGCAGTATGGACGGATGAGTGGTATACTGCTGCAGGATGGTTTGTAGCGGCGGCCAGTGTTATGGCTCAGCTGGCTAGTTTCCTATCCACATTGGCGTCGGGTAGTAGGGCTATGGGTCCAGCCGACATTGTAAACATGTTGCATGTTTGTGGTGTTATAGAGATCTTGACTCAGTCGCAAGCTATAACTGCAGGGAGGATTAGGATGCTATCAACGTTTGTTGTTAGGCATGTTTGGTTGGAGCAGTCTCCTCTTGGGGAAGAGGATAGGTTTTCTCTTCTCACGACTCCTTTTTCCACGGAAAGTCTTTTTGGTCGTTCTGTGGAGGCGCAGGCGGTTGTTGATCTGGGTCCTACACCACCTCACGCTGTGCAGCCAGAGGTGGGGGCACGGTCTCGTCAACGACTGTGGCGAGATCCTCGACAGGCGGCCTTTTTCCCCCCGCCAGTGGTGCCCTGGGCGGAGAGTCAACAGGGTTCCACAAGGCCGACAGCCTTGGCGGCCAAGGGATCGGCCATTTTGGGTGAATTCGGCTTGGATAAAACAAGCCGTCGTCACTTTGCCGCGAGCAGCCCGCTCCCCGTTCAATCCTCTCTCTGTTACCCACGGAAGCGGGGCTCTGATCGTTCTCCTTTGGCTGCGGGCCATGAACCTTCTTTGAAGCGCATGCGGCCCCATTCTTCACTTCTCATGGGGACAGGGGCGGCCACCCAGTTGATGGCTGAGCCTGGGTCTGTCCGTGAGAATGTTGTGCTGTCGCGTGGCTCCTGCACCACACGTTGTGTGATGGATGAGCCTGGTGTTACAGCTGCCACTAGCTACGGTGATCAGCAGGGGGACTCGAGACCTCTTCTGTTGAATGTACAGCAAGGGTTACCCCGGCCTCGCCTTCGCCAGGCGGGGTATCGCGCTGATGCCTCCCACTCCCGTGAGAGCGGCAGTGGTCTGCAAAGAAGAGGCGAGCATGATTTGGGTGGTAGCAATATCACTGCAGGGCTTCGGCGTGTAGGAGCCCATGGGGTCCTCATGCCTTGCGTGTCTAGCTGCGGAACAACTCCTCAGCATGCGCTAGAAGGGTGTTCAGGGGGGGTGTGTGTCAACCAGTTTGATGACAGCTTCTCCCGTATCAAACCGGCCCTTTCTGTCGGGGTCCCCCCTTGGGTGCGTCGCACAGCGGGAGGGACCGGGCCAACTATCTACTGTTCCTTGCGGCCCAGCGTCAGTTGACGGCGGGTGCGCTGTGGGATTGTTTTCACATATGGCGACAAGAATGCCGTTTGGAGGGGTGGATAGAGAGAACGTTGAGGGAGGGGCTTGTTTTGCAGTTCGCACAACCCCACCCTCCGTTCTCAGGTTTGGTGCCGACCCTATTGTCAGGGTCAGAAGCAGTGACAGCCCTGGCCGACGAGATCCAATCTCTGTTGGCGAAGCAGGCCGTCGTCGTGGTTCCGAGAGAGGACACGATGTCAGGCGTCTACTCCCGTTATTTTCTGGTACCCAAGAAAACAGGGGGGGTCAGACCTATACTGGATCTGTCCGCGTTCAATCGGTTGATTGTAGCAAGACCGTTCAGAATGTTGACCGTCAAACTCCTTCTGCTTGCTGTCAGAAGGGGAGACTGGTTCACCTCCATAGACCTGAAGGATGCGTATTTTCACATCCCGATTTTCCCTCCTCACAGGAAGTTCCTACGGTTCCTGTTTCAGGGCGTAGCGTACGAGTACCAGAGGTTGCCGTTCGGCTATTCTCTGGCTCCCCGCACATTCACCAAGTGCGTGGCGACTGCGCTGGAGCCTTTACGTCGTCAGGGGATACGAGTTCTATTCTATCTCGACGACATTCTACTCCTCAGTCGTTCGGAGGAGGTTGCCAGGTCTCATACCAGGCTGGTGGTGGAATTCCTCACCAGGCTGGGTTTTGCTGTGAATTGGAAGAAGAGTACGCCTCTTCCCAGTCAACAGGTGGAGTACTTGGGCTTGATGTTGAGGTCGAGGCCCATGATTGTAACCCTCTCGGAGCAGCGCCGGGTGTCTATCCTTCGCGCGCTCTGGGGTTTCCGTCTGGGAGGGACGGTCACGGCGCTGCAAGTGATGCGTCTGCTCGATATGATGGCATCTGCTCACACGGTGGTTCCTCTTGGCCTCCTCTTCATGAGGAGGATACAGAGGTGGTTTTTCTCTATGAGAATAGATCCGGTGAGGGACAAATGGAAACGGTTGACGGTTCCTTTGTCGATATGGGGAGATCTCGCCCATTGGAAGAGGCTGGGTATCCTCACCATTGGGGTCCCCATGGGCAGCAGGCGCTCACACGTCACGGTCTTCACCGACGCCTCTCTCACGGGTTGGGGAGGGACGTGTCGGACCCACGCAGTGGGGGGCAGCTGGACGGAGGTTCATGCTGGCCCATCTACCCCGCACATCAATGTGTTGGAATTGAAGGCGGTCCTCCTGGTCCTCAAACGGTTCGACCACCTGGTGGTAGGCAAGCACGTTTTGGTCAGGACAGACAGTATGACGGCAGCGGCGTATATCAACAGGCAGGGTGGGACTCGTTCCATCCGCCTGCTCCGGGGCGGCGGTCGAACTTTGGCTATGGGCATCTCGCAGGCTGCGCAGTCTGAGGGCGCTCCACATTCCTGGTACATAGAATATGGGCGCGGATATGATGTCTCGGGGCGGTCCTCGTTACGACGAGTGGGAACTCTGGCCTGACATAGTCAGACAGATCTGGGATCGGTTCGGGGAGGCCTCGGTAGATCTGTTTGCGTGCCGACGCTCTCACAAGTGCCCCTTGTGGTTCTCGGTCAGTCGAGCAGATCATCCCCCCTTGGGGGTGGATGCCTTCTCGACCTTTCCATGGCCGCCCGGTCTTCTGTACGCCTTTCCTCCTGTACAGCTGTTGGGTCAGCTGTTGGAGCGGATACGGAGGGAGCGCAGGATGGTGATCCTGGTCGCGCCGGACCGGGGGCACGGCAGTGTGGTTCCCGGTCTTGATCCAGCTTCTGGTCGCTCCTCCTTGGGTCATTCCTTGGTCGGCGACGGCCCTCTCACAGCACAACGGGTCACTGTTCCAGTACCCGATGTTGGGCCAACGACTGTTGGTGTGGCTGGTGGGAGGGTGAGTCTGGAGAGGATGGACCCTTCTGTGGTTGATACCATCCGGAATGCACATGCTCCCTCCACTGTCGCGCTTTTACGCGGGCAGATGGCGTATGTTCCAAGAGTGGTGTAAGGCGGGGGGCCGGGACCCAGTCTCCTGCCCCCTGGATGCTGTCCTTAGTTACCTCCAGTCTCTCCTTGATAGACTGTCGGCTTCGACGGTGAGGGTATATGCGGCGGCTATATCCTCCTATCATGAGGGGTTTGAGGGGAATGTCTTGTTCAGCCACCCTCTTGTGAAGCGTTTCCTGCTTGGCGCTCGACGCGTTAAGCCGGTGCAACGCTCTTTGGTTCCGACTTGGGATCTTCAATTGGTCCTCGGTCGGTTGTCCTTGGCCCTGTTTGAGCCGCTCGAGCAGGCGCCGTTGGGACAGCTGTCTTTCAAGACCGCGTTCCTGCTGGCTGTCACCTCCGCTAAACGCGTGAGTGAGCTCTGTGCTCTTTCGGTACGTCCAGAGTGCCTGTCTTTTCGGGCCGATTGCAGTGCCACTCTGCAACCTAATCCTGCTTTCATGCCTAAGAATATCCGGAGTTCCTTCCGCTCCCGGGATATTGTGGTTCAGGCGTTTCATCCTTCTCCTCACACTAGTGAGTTAGATGCAGGCCTTCACCTGTCATGTCTGGTCCGTGCTTTGGGAATTTACCTCAGCCGTACTCAGGACCTCAGGGTTACCGATCAGCTTTTTGTCTGTCACGGTGGTTCTCGTGCCGGTAAGGCACTATCGAAACAGCGCCTGTCCCATTGGTTGTGCGAGGGCATTGCCCTCTGCTACACGTTGGCTGGGCAGGATCCCCCTGGGGGCGTCAGGGCGCACTCCACTCGTGGGGTGGCTGCCTCTGCCGCTCTCCTGGGTGGGGCCTCGGTGGAGGACATCTGTGCTGCAGCTTCATGGTCCTCCCCGGGCCCCTTTGTAAGGTTTTACCTCATGGACATGACCAGGGGTTCTGTCTCCCAGGCGGTTCTGGGGTCTGTGGCTTTTCCTGCTTCCCGTCCTTTGGTAGGGTAGCAGGAGTGTGTGGGTATGGGCCACAGTGTGTAGGTCACACGTGGTTCCGCCTGTGCTGTGTGTTCAAGGGGTTCTAGTTCCCTCTTGCTCGCACTCAGGTGGAGTTGACTGCGCCCCCCCCCTTCATTAGGAAGGATGGGGTGACGGGGCTCCCCAAACCCCTTGATGTAGGCTTACGGGTCCTCAGGGGGTACATCTGTCGGGCCTCGCGTCCGCTCTAACCCATATCTCGATAGGCTTTAAGAGCGGGACGCGATGTACGCGAAAGTACGATAATACAACATAAGGTTATGTATATAACCTTGTTATATGAGTACTGGCTAAGCGTCCCCCTCTTAAGCGGCCCTGAGTTACCTTTCGAGGGATCTTTTACTGGAAACTGGATTTTTGGCGAGGAAGAGTGTTTGGTGACCAGGCCCACTGTCTTATAGGCTACGCCTCCATAGGGGCGGGACCCGGCAGGTGTAGGTGTACGTGTTTTTTTCGTTGATGGAGTACAATAGGTACATGAGATGAGGTATCTCGATAGGCTTTAAGAGCGGGACGCTTAGCCAGTACTCATATAACTCGGTTATATACATAACCTTACATTAATTCAGGAGCCCAGACAACCCAGTTCTGCGGCTCCCGCTCCCCACCAGAGAATGCTGTTTGCTGATTATACGTGAGTAAATCATGGCCCCATGGTTGGTTAGAATAACATGTAAAGATACCTATCTTAAAAACCAGGCTTACTCATGTGTAAAATGCTTAAAGTAGATTCTCTATTTTCATTGATGTTAACATGATTGTTGTATGTACATGTAGGGGTTTGATGTGCAAACCTTATTGATCCTTTGTACAGAAACATGTTGATGTGCTCTGAATAATCCTTGTATGAAAAAGCAAACTTCTAATTCACTCTGAGCCCCGAGGCAAATAAATGAGTTTGAACCATAGTTCCTCTTTTGTCTGGCTGCACAAGCTTATTTTGAATCATTGATGACCTTCTTTCCTCCTTCCAGATAACAACCTCATTGTACTGCAAATCACCTTAGATATTGATTAAGAATATACCACAATATTTTCACGTAACAATGATTAATTGTCCAAAAATAAATAATAATAATAATAATTGTAATTATTTTTTCTTTTTAATAGATTCAGGGCTTTTCAGAAAACATTCGGGGCTTGAGCCCAAGTAGCCACCCCCTAGCCCCGCCCCTGGTCTGGGCTAGCCCAAATAAGAATGGTGCCAACAAACTAACCCACTGTTCTGCTGGCCAGTTCTCTCGTTCAGCGGTGCGTTCAAACGCCGACAAATAGCTTTCAATGTCGTCCTCGCTATTCAGTTTGACCAGGAAATGTCCGGGGTTGATATTGTTCATCTGCCTCTCCGCTCTGTGGGTCTCTGCATGGTGGAATGAATCGAGCGCTTCCATTCCTCCATTTCTCAGAAGTTTCCAGAGTTTCACTGAGAATCGCATCATGGGGTGTCTGGGAATCCTGCATCGCTTCCTCATGGCGCTTCTGATTCACCTGTTGCTGGGTCTCGCTCTAACGTGCCCACTCCTGAAACAATGCCGTAACATCGACTGGATTCGCCATTGCTCTTGTGTTTCTTTGTTGGAAATTATTTAGTTTTTCTTTTACCAAAGAACGCTGCTCGCAGCCTCCACCAAGTGTGATGAGCCTGGTGGTGTTCAGAGTTCAGACTCGTCACGGTTCAAAAACAAACTAATTCAACTGTCCACACAAGTGCAATTTCAATCAATAAAGACTATTTATTGAATAGGGCAGAATATAGTCCGATTAGAATGGTCGTAATACAGTCCAAGGTCAAAAACACAAAACAGGCTCTCGTACAAAAAAAGGGATTGTTCAATACTCAGAGTTGTCTTCTGGTCCAGGGTCAGTACACAAGGGGGTTTCTCAGCCAGTCTAGGCTCCAGTACACAATGAACACTTTCTCACCTCTCCTCTCCACTACCTCTCACCTCACAAAACTCCGTAATAACAATCTCTCTCTCTGTACTTTGCTCCTACCTCACCTCCTCTCAACTATACTCTGTCTGTCCTAGTGTTTTATGTTATGTGTGTCTGGTGTGTGTGGGATGTGGGTGATCTAATGGTGCACAGGTGTGTTCTATCAGTCCTAATCAGCTGCCTAATTGCTTCTTCTCCTCCCGTGGCAGTAGTATCTCCCATCCTTCACATAGCCATGGGACGGGGGATGATATCTGCCACAGTATATATAGAGTATACAAAACTATCTTTCTTGGTATATATAGAGTATACAAAACTATCTTTCTTGGTATATATAGACTATACAAAACTATCTTTCTTGGTATATATAGACTATACAAAACTATCTTTGTTGGTATATATGGACTATACAAAACCATCTTTCTTGGTATATATAGACTATACAAAACTATCTTTCTTGGTATATATAGACTATACAAAACTATCTTTCTTGGTATATATAGACCAGTGGTTCTCAAACGGTGGTACGCGTACCACTAGTGGTACGTGGTGGTACTGCTGGTGGTACTTGAAAACATTTACAAAAAAAATAAAAATAAAAAATTGCAGTCAGGCCACTGAACTTAGAAGCAGGCCAGGCCAGTGTTTCTGGTTGCGGCGGCGCGATAGTTAGATAACCTAAGTGGGTAACAACCAGGAGATCACTGTGACAGAGAGTAATGCAGTCTAAACAGTCATACATATTTATATGATGTGATCATAACCATTTATTTTTAGATTTTTTGTAATGTCAGATAAACAATGAAATACTCCCACTTTTCTGAAAAGAGTTGGTGTTAAATCTGACATTACAAAAAATCCATCAAAATCTGTGTTGCTGCTAATCATTGACACATGCCTAGCCTATAATAATCCCCCCCAGAAAAATGTACTTTGCATTTGATATATTGAAAATATTTTACTTTTTGTGTGTTTTTTTTAACAATAATTTGTGATGCCATCACACAAACTGGCATTTAAAGGGTAAACATTCAAAAATGTATTGAATATGTGTTTTCTTTTCTTTTTTACAATAATTTGTGGTGCCCATCACAAGCACTGGCATTTAAAGGCTAACATTTCAAAAATTCCTGCACCAGAATGCAGGAAATTAAGTTTTTGTAACAAAATAATTGTGTGTGTGTGTGTGTGTGTGTGTGTGTGTGTATGTGTGTGTGTGTGTGTGTGTGTGTGTGTGTGTGTGTGTGTGTGTGTGTGTGTGTGTGTGTGTGTGTGTGTGTGTGTGTGTGTGTGTGTGTGTGTGTGTGTGTGTGTGTGTGTGTGTGTGTGTGTGTGTGCGTGTGTGTGTGTGTGTGTGTGAGAATGACAGACAATTGCTTGCTGTGTGAGAGAGAGAGAGAGAGAGAGAGAGATAGAGAGAGAGATAGAGAGAGAGATAGAGAGAGAATTAAGTACATTTGCTGAAATACAGTTGTTCTTAATTTTCTCACTTGCTATGTGAGAATGTTAGTTATTATGTTCTCAATGCCCCTTGCATTGTATGAGTTGTGTGGAAGCGTTTGCTAGTTCTAGTGCTATCCCTTTGTACATTGTGGCTGTGTCTGACAAAAGTTAACAATAAATAATGGTATTAGGAATACATTTGCCTCCTGCGTGAACTGTGCATAGCTGAATAGACTGTATTAATGCCGGTCATATGGTGGTACTTGGAGAGCCAGCTACGTTCTCAGGTGGTACTTGGTGTAAAAAGTTGAAAGGAGGAACGGCCTTGTGAGGAGTTGGCATGGGGGCGTTTACCAGGATATGTGTGGCTGATCGAGTGTGGTAATTCGGGAGTGGACGAGGGTGGACTAGGCGAGTACGGTAAGGGGGAGTACGGCCTAGAAGTGTTTTATATACAAAGGCCAGCCAGTGGATGTTGCATCTAATCTCCAGGGAGGTGTTAGGATTAGGGGTGCTGAGAGGGTGAGAACGCAATTGCAGAGGGAAGAGAGGAGGCAGAGACGGCAGGATACGAGGAAATCAGAATAAGTTTACTAACAAAATCATACAAAACAACACTGAGGGGACGGAAAAACAAAGATGAGCGAAAACGGGAATTATAACGACTTACAGCACAGACGAACATGAAACAAGGCAAGGGGAGGCACGAAGTAGGTGAGGGTACAATGAGGGTACGGGCGACAATGATGCCACGAGGAAGTGATGACAAACAGACACCTAAATACCAACACTAATTAACAACGAACAACACCTGGCAGGGCCAGGCCAAAACACAGAATCACAAACACAACCTAGACACAAAAAGCATTGACACCATAAACACAACTAGACACAAAGGCAATGACACACACAACAACCAGACAGGGGGACGACATCAAACACAGACAGGGATGGCCCAGGATAACAAATAATTAGAAATCAATTAAATTACTTGAAACCAACATAAGATGGCCAACTGCACCATCGGGCTTAGGTCACCAGAGGGAGGTAGGGAACAAATGTCAGGAGGGGGGAACTGTCCACTGTCATTCTCATGCGGGCCTGGGGACGTAACAGGGAGGGCCAGTTTACTAGGGAGTATAGCTCGCAGTGGTGGGTCCTGTAGGGGGCATTGGTAGCGAAGCGAATGGCGGAGTGATATAGGATATCTAAGCGCTCTAGATCACCTTTACGGGCCAAGCGGTAGATTACATCGCTAAAATCAAATAGCGGCAGGACAGTCATCTGGACCAGGGTGAGTTTAGCAGATCTAGTGAAGGAGGAACGGTTCCTATACAGAAAGCTAAGCCTTGCTTTGACTTTGGCCTGCAGTTTAGTAAAGAGTTTACGAGTGAGCCGCCGTTTTGACGGAACGGAGACACGTGAGTCAGGAGTCGGACCAGAACGTATCATGTGAACTAGGGATGTCCGATATTATCGGCCGATATTGGCATTAAAATGTAATATCGGAAAATATTGGTATAGGTTTACAAAAAAAATATATATTTTACCTTTATTTACCTTAGCAAGCAAGTAAGAAAAAATTCTTATTTTATTTATTGTCAAAAGTATGCATAATGTTGTGTTAATTCCACAACAAGAGATATATTCCGCATATATCGGTATCGGTTGATATCGGTATCGGAAATGAAGAGTTGGACAATATCGGTATATCGGATATCGGTAAAAAAGCCAATATCGAACATCCCTAATGTGAACCACGATAAACATCAACAGACATCCAAGAGTAAACTATTGTGTTACATATATTGACATAGTTGTATAATGGAAGAAAAGGCTGCATTCCAAGCAGATCAGGAGCAGTGATTCCAGCCAAAAATTGTGTCAAATCTCCTTATCTTGACAATCCAGTCGGTGAGCCGCAGGGATCGATCCTTGGGCCATTGCTGTTTTCCCTGTACATCAATGACCTGCCGGACATATGCCCTGACTTCAATGTACAGATGTATGCTGACGACGCAGTCATTTTTGTACATGGTAAAAAAACGGATCTGATCTCATGTAACCTCTCAAATGCAATGAACAAGGTCCAACACTGGTTGCAAAACGCATGCCTACTGCTAAATACAAAGAAAACGGTATGCATGATGTTCAGCAAACGACCAGTCAGAATCACAAGATCTAATGTGTTTCTGGGGGGGGGGGGGAGGAACTGGAATTGGTTTCGCAGTCATTTTGGACTTGAACCTATCCTTTAAGAAACATGTCACTACAACTACATGGTACCACTGGGTAGTTTACTATAGGGTAGTTTAGTTAGGGTACAGGGTACTACATGGTACCACAGAGTACTACTTGGTACTGCATGGCATTACAGGGTACTACATGGCTTACACAGCTCTACATGGCACTACAGGGTACTACATGGCACCACAGGGTACTACATGGCACTACAGGGTACTACAGGATACTACGGGGTACTACATGGCACTATGGGGTACTATAGGGTACTACATGGCACTACGGGGTACTACATGGCACTACAGGGTACTACATGTCTGCTCCTTTGCAGCACCACAAACATGGGAACTCTCTAACTCTCCCCCCCCCCCCCCCTCTCCCCCCCCCCCCCCCCTCTCCCTCCCCCTTCTCTCTGAGTACCCGTCTCCTGGCGCTGACCAAGGTGATGGATGCCTCGGGGTCTTGGCCAAGCTTGTAGTGACTGCTCTACATGCACCTCCGAGGCATTGGATCAGTTATTCACCGCCGTCTGTCCGTGGTCCTGTCAACTGATTAACAGACTGTTAACAGATTAACAGTCAACGCGGTTTCATTGCTGGGTTAAGTACTTCTATTCTATTCACATAATACGCTTACTTCATATATCTACTCCATTCACATATATGCCTACCACTTGTATCTATTGCTATGTCCGCCTACTACAATCTCATGAGCTGTCTAACGCCTGTCCCGTCTCCCTGTCTTCCTATGACTTGCTGTCCTGGAGTGTTGACCGGAGTGTTGGACGTTGACGAAGGCCGGGAGATTGCGACCCCCTCTGCGTGCCCCCCTGTCTTCGGAGGTTTCGTAGTGGTGACCGGAGTGCCGGATGTCCCGCGATGATGCCGGGAGTTCGCGACCCTCTCTGTGCCACCCCCCCTTCCCCCTGTCTCCGGCTGTCCCTGAGCAACGACCGGAGTGCTGAATGTCCCGTGACTAAGACGGGGAGGACGTGACCCTCTTGCGCCGCCCCTGTGCTTCAAATAGATCCGCTATCAACTCTATCTTTAATTTTTCAAAATGTACAGTTGCTATTGCATGCACTCATCTGTGTTTCACTACACACATGAGTGCATGCTTACCAACTGTCCGTCTGCAACACTACTATCACCGACATCTAAGAAGGGAGATCCCCCCTTGAACGGCCCTTCTAAGGTTTCTCTCCTCCACATTGCCTGTGGAGCTTTTTTCCCTATTGTTAGGTTTTAGTGAGTTTTTCCTTACCTTCGCGTGGGGTATGTCTGGGAGTGCTTGCATTCTTTCATTTATTTGCATTCATCTAAAAATTTTTTGGACCCTATGGTGTTCTTGTTCTGTTCTTGACTTATTGTTATGTTGTCTTCTTGACTTGTTTAAAGAAGACCTGTACGGCCCATGGGGACATTAACGTGTGTTGTCGGGCCCTATAAATAAATTTGATTTGATTTGATTTATGTCAAAAAGTGAAACGCACAATTAATTTTAATTTAATAAATTTTAGACAAATCCAGCCTTTTTTAACAGTTGATGCTGCAAAAACGTATCTTCATTGCATGATATTCTCACATATTGAATACTGCTTCACAAACTGGTCATTTGCTGGTGTCACTGTCATGAAACACATCGAACAGCTTTATCATAGAGCCAATAAGGTATTTGCAAGGAAACCATTGGCATACCACCATTGCAATATTTTGAAACAATATAGCTTTTTGAGCTTTGAAAATTTCAAAGTCTTAAAAAGCTCTTGTTTCATCTACAAATGCCTACATGGACTAGCTCCCCCTCCTGTACAGGAATTCATCTACAAAAAGGTGACTGCATGGTCCAAAGTAGACTGACCACGTTTGGCCAAAATGTCCTGTCCATAAAAGGCAGTCAAACATGGAACAGTCTCTCCATTTCCATAAGGGAAAGCCCCACCCTTGCTTCTTTTAGAGGGTGTGGTATATTTCTGCATCAAAAATGTGATTCCCAACAAAGGTCTACAAGCTACTGGAAGAAAGAGGTTCATGTGTAAGTTGGTAAGGAAAAGGTATAGGAAGATAGAAAACCTATATTTTAATCTGGTTAACATAGAGGTTAAATAAGAAAACCACCTATAATCTTGCTAATCTTCAATACAGTTCTTCTAGACATCACTATAAGGATTAAAGTCAGAGGCTCTGGGGTCAAAACTGTGTTTTACCTTCCCCGGAGGGGAGAGGTAAGGAACAGGATGAGACCAATCTTTAATTTGCACATAGTCCTAAAAAGTGAGTTAATTACTCCCCCACTTCCCTCTGTCTCTCTCGCTGCAACTGTAAATAGCACCTTCCCCCTCCACACATATATGTTACAGGAGACCACAATGTAATTTAAATACAACCAGGTTCTGGTTGCTAAAAAGTAAAGAATTAACGTAAGGTTATGTATATAACCAAGTTCTATGAATTATGGTGACACTCAGCATCAGTTGCATATATCTCGCTTCAGTGGATATACACTGAATACATTTCAAAATGTACCTTTACATACCAACATCCGTCTGACCACACCCCCATCTGCTGCCTACATAAGCAGGGGTGGGGCCACACACTCATCTCCTTCCCAACAAATTTCACCACAATGAAAAATCAAGGGTCGCAGTGGCGCCTCGATGCTGAGCGTCACCATAATTCATAGAACTTGGTTATATACATAACCTTACGTTCTATTTCATTATGGCTCCGCTCAGCATCAGTTGCATAACAGTAGCTGAGCGGGAGCCAGAAGCTCGACAAATGTACCCCACTGAGGCCCCCCACAACCATCAGAACCGGGGAGGACCGAGCCCCCCCGACCCTCCCTAATGGAGGGATACCCTCCCTATTGGAGGACGGGAGGGAGACGGATCCGACCGTGCGAAGAGGAACTCGAGCAACTCAACGCACAGAGTGAGCAGACCGTGGCTTGACCCCACGACTACGCACACGCACAACCCGCATGCCACCAGGGAACGAACGGAAGGAACAAACCTCGTTACTGCCCCCAAAATCACTGGGTCAAGAGCAAACTCAACCCCGTGGCAAGGCCGTAGCAGCGGAGCGCGAAGGAAGACCCAGACCCACTGAAGGGACTGGATCCCCCGGAAAAAGGGGGCCCGAAGAGGTCAATGACGCCAGGCATCAAGACCCCACCAGGTGGTCACTAAGTGACACCGCCCCCCACATCGCCAGCGTATTCGGACAGGGCCCCTCCAAGAGCGGGCCCTTTCCCCCACTACTACGCCGCCTGGCACACTGACCCTGCAACACAGGCAGTCAGCATGGCCGAAACTTGAAGCACTCAAGGCTAACCATAACGGAAGCAGGCAGCGCACCGGGGAAACCAGGCATCAGGCTTTAGACCCGAGCCTGGAGCACTGCGGGCGAGACAGGCGCCAAAGGGGTCAACTGAAAGCGGAAGGGGCGTATGCTGGCATTGTTGCGCACCATGACAAAGCATCCACCAAAAAACCCCGACCCAGAGGGGCCGAGGCAGAGAAGGCTGACACGATTGGCAGACGTCATGAACGTGCAGGGGCACACTCAACCGGGTAACCCGGGAGTTGACTCTGCTCCAACACACCAGGGAATCAACCACCCTCTTGGTACCACATGCGGTGGTTGTTCCTATAACCCCTCAAGAAAAAACTCCAAAACACACCTGCGGGTATACACTGGCTATACCGCAGTACAAGTGTTTCAGTTTTCAAAAAAGGGTTATTCCAGGCCTACGGGTCGACGAAACATTACTTCGGACCGGGCCCGGCAGCTCGGGAAGCACACAGGGTTACCAGAGGAGGTCCAAAAGACCACCCCAACAGCCCCCTCTTCGCCACGTGTGAGAGAGGAGCGAAAAGAATGGAGAACCAGCCCTAAGCTTACTGCACTTGGTATTCCCAGGCGGTCTCCCAACCAAGTACTAACCAGGACGAACCTGCTTAGCTTCCGAGATCGGACGAGATCGGGCGCGTTCAGGTTGGTATGGCCGTAAGCCATTACGATGTACCCAACAAAGGGTCTCCATAACACCTAACCCTGTGACACCCGGGCCGACCCCGCATTTCCCCCCTGAAAAAAGCACAAGTCCCTCAGGGTACCAGAACAGCAGATCTGCGTCCCCGGCGGACAACGGGTTAACTGACCTGGACCAGCGTGACCAGAACCAGTCCCGTGCCCTAACCACGCCGACATGCCCACTCCAGGAGAGGGGGTAGGTATGCGTGTCGATCTACAACATGAAAAGAGGGCGCCACCCAGACGGTCCCATTTGCACCGCGCTCAGTGGCCCACCCCAAGGGCGTGAGACCCCTCTACCTATGTTCTGATCTATTCCATTAATATCCCCCAGATATGAACAAGAATTCGTCGAGACAACCTAGTAAACTGGCGCTCGGAAGAGACAAAACTCCATCCCAGTTGCCCTATAAAAACGCTGTTTTAATCACGAGCAACCAAGGCGCACCAGCCTCATGCGTGATTCCCATCAGAAACACCCAGAGCCAGCACTTACATACGCGTTGAGACCCAAACACATCAATGGATAGTCTAACAAGACACCAGACATTGTTCCCCAAGTCGCCTGGGAGAACGACAAGGAGCCGTCGTGCTTCATGTTCTTTCCTCTTTTTATTTAAAAAAGAAAGAAACACAGACTGACATGAATCCCACGTGACGCGGCTGAGGGTAAAAATTATTTTCATTTTTACATCCCACCACCCTCTCCACAGGGAGGAGACGGGAATCCCCAGAGAGACTTCCCACGCGAGCTGTATAGATTGAAAAGAAATATTGCAACATTGAGCTATGTAACACTTGGGTTAGGGCTCTCCGAGGAGGAGGCACTGAACCAATACACACTCAATAATCGAATTGAATCGAATACACATACAATAGAGCAGAACTCCTTTTTGAAGTTCTACTCACCTTGACAATCTGATGAGGAGGCTCTGAAACTCTGAGGAGGCTCCCTCACAGGGAAGGAGAGTCCGAACTCACAGAAGGCACTTCTCCCCGAGGAGGAGCTTCGTGAGGAGGAGCTCTGACAACTCCCTGAAACAGATCCATAACATGGACCTGAACAACCCACGGAAGTCCTACCAATAGAGACATGCTCAGTGACGTACTCTATGGCGGGGGAATTTCCACGGTGCACACGCACAATCTTTCAGGGCGTGGGAAGGAAAGGTTTACCAGTTCACCCCTTTACGACCCCTCACCCATGATACGATGTAATGACAAATAGAGCATGACACAGTCATAGCATGCTACATGAGGCATCT
This sequence comes from Notolepis coatsorum, assembly GCF_963971535.1. Lineage (NCBI taxonomy): Eukaryota > Metazoa > Chordata > Actinopteri > Aulopiformes > Paralepididae > Notolepis > Notolepis coatsorum. Next base: position 110,214,468 of record NC_140168.1, read on the forward strand.
AACAGCCTCACATAGCTCATGTACTAATCCTGCTACCTGAGTTTTACCAAGGAAAAAACACAGAACAGAGAGGGCCCCTTTAAGAGCCCCGGTCCAGACTTACATATGTGCTTCTGTGGGCCAAACCTAACGCAGTTGTAGATCACAAAGACACACACAATCCTTCATCACAACAAAAAATGGCACAGTACACTCCTACTACAGAGGAACGCTGTTTTTCATAACGAGAGAAGACAGAATCCTCGATTATGTATTGGCCACAGGCCTTGCTAAGCACACATGATAAGTGACCAAACAATCTTTTCTTTAGGAAAAAATAGTTTCTCAAGCGGAAAGCACAACCCCAGCAATTAAGCTGAGGGTTACATCGTATCCCCACAAACACAGTGACACAATATATTGTAACCAAACATGTCTGAGAGGAGGGGGGGAAGCCCCAGGGAAACCGGGGGGATCACCTCTCCTACCTTACCCTTGATACGACCAAGTTGAACAGGTAACCCTGTTAATATGTGAACACACTGTTCATTGTCATCACAGGCTGAGAAAAAATTCATTCCTCAATCACATGTCACTAAGTATAGCTTCACAGGTTAATTAACCCCCTTAGTTGTGAGTTCACCCACGTTACAAACGTTACATGAACACACATGTTCTCGTCACAACTAACCAGATAATTTTTACACATGTAAACAACAACACCGATTTCTATGGAGAGAGAAGCTATACCAGTGACAAGACAATTCACACACAACACGCGTCGTATCCTCAATGTATTGCAGCAACACATGTTTTGGAAAACATCGTTATTACAAAACATTTAGAAGGGAAGGAAAGAAGAAGTGTTTAAAGTCCGGTCGGGACTCCTACCCTGAGCGCAGTCCGAGAGAACTGCAATCTGGTTAACGGGACACCGAAGTCGAACACGGCATCTCCCTTGTTGGCGACGAGGGTAACGTCGCTGCGCCACCCAGCCGCTACGTTTCTCCATGTTGACGCAGTCCTCGCTGGCAGGGCTCCCGGTGTAGGTTCGACTAACATCCTCTGTCAAAGATGACGTCGTAGTCAGAGTGTTTAAGGCATGTTATAGTCATAGCAACGTTCAACAGTGTAGCATTAAGCTAACAGCCGCTCTCGACTGATAGCAACAAGCTAACGTTTCCTAGCCTAGTGACACAACGGGCTAGCGCCGCAGCTAACAGCTGACTGGCTAACAGGTAGGCCACAACTAGCACGCAAGCTAAGCAGCTATCACCTGAACTGTACACAACGACATAACAAGCCACACTTCAGACAGGCCGCCGTCTGAAACCCTCCTCATCTTTAAGAGAGAAGAGAAAAAGAAATGTCAAACACAGTTTTCAATGGTGATTTTACCAGACATACGGCGGAGCCGGCACAAATCCCATCTGGGCTGCAGCCGACTTGAACATGGATCTTCCGATAACGAAAATCCATGCCCACATTTCCTCGTTTAGGGTGTACTTCCACTCAAGTGAAAGATGGGGCCTGCACGGGACAGAGAAGCATCCGCTTGGTCAGAGAATCCCGGGTTTTAACCAGGCCTCTGTCGCGCTAGTTGACCATCATGGGCTTCAGACCAAGATCCTCCGTCCGCCCATTAAGAAGCTGAGCAGAGGACCCCAATCTGGGGCCGGCGTTCGTAAAATTGTCAGCTAACCCCCACAGCATCAACAGACAACCAGAGCTCGCAAGCAAAACAGTACTTACCCCACCCTGGAAGCCACCGCTTCCTCACAACAGTCGGTGCTTCCCACAGTCCAGCTGCATGGCCGGAGGGCCAAACCCATCCAGCCGCAGCAAAGGAGGACTGCAGTTGGGGAGCATGTCAGCGGCGCGAGCCCCTAATACGAAAAGCCGGTGGAGGTCACACAGAATGATCATCATCTTCCAGACACTCCAATGACGAAGACAATATTGCCGTATTTTCTCGAAAATAGTGAGAGAGAAAATAAAGATATAATGTCAACGTATCTCCTTGTTCTTCTGTTTTCCTTTCCTCAGACAAAATAATTTCTCCACGTCAAGTGGGTATATAACAGGCACTTCCTTGTGGATGAAATTTGAGAAGGAGATGAGTGTGTGGCCCCACCCCTGCTTATGTAGGCAACAGATGGGGGTGTGGTCAGACGGATGTTGGTATGTAAAGGTACATTTTGAAATGTATTCAGTGTATATCCACTGAAGCGAGATATATGCAACTGATGCTGAGCGGAGCCATAATGAAATAGAACCAGATGGCTGTTGACCAAACCTTCCCCCACAATCGAGACATTGTGATTGATTAGGCCAACTGTAAATACTCTAGGCCATATATGGGGCTTGAGTCTAGCTAAAGTTAGCATTTCAATACGCCAGCCTGAAACTCGACAAAAGGTCATTCAGGAACCCACTGTAAGCAAATCTTTATGGGTCCAACTTCAAAGGAGAGGGCACCTGGTCGCCTTCTAGTCACAGGAACTCCTTTGTTTACATTTAAACAAAGGAGAAATTAATTGTCTAAGTTTAGAGAACCGTTAACTAGAAAATAATACATAATTAAATATAAAATATAGACTAGATCTGTTTAGATTATTGTATTGGTCCGTTTAAGACTAAACAAGGTAAAAACCATGGCTAAGTGATTTAATCCCATATAAAGTAAAGTAAAAAATAGCCTAAAGGCATCTGCAGTAGAAAAGGTGTCATGTTGGGGACAGGATATTCTTAGGTCCTTCTGTCTGCCATGAGACAGAGGTAAACTAGATTTGGTTTAAAACGTTGTTTTAATGAAATTAAACATTTAGAACTATTCAGGAAAAATAGCACTAATAGTTAGCCCAGTTCAGACCCGTAATTATGAAACTAAGTAGGATGGGTTTTAGTCATTGTTAAGTTGACTTAAGCAATAAATATAGTTTAAGGTAAAATTAGAACTTGGCAACCATGTTTAAAATACACCTAGCGACATAATTGATAAACTAAGAGCTGAAAATGGAATAAATAATTACTCTTTTGTTGCTTATAGAACCAAAACTAGGATAATTCAGGTATAATACTTACTACAAATTTGGGAAAAAGACTAAATTAATAGTCTAATTGATTTAGGACATAATTACTAGTTTTTATGTTAATAAAATCAAAGCAAAAGTACATTAACGTTAAACTAAGGAACTGTAACGTCCTATGTTCAAAATAGGACGGACCGCCTCTAGATTCAGACATTTCTCCATATAAAGAGTTATATAGTTTCAAAATGGCGGCGGCCTGGCTCCAAGATGGCCGACGTCTAGAAACAGCCAATTTGAAGAGAAGTGAACGCCCCCTAGCGATCGTCACTCGACGACGCGCGCAGGGGCGGGACTTAGGGGTTTTAAGGAGGAACTCGAGAAGCGACAGCACAGCAGAACTCCATAATTAATTCATTTAGTTTGTGTTTAAAGGAATGAATAAACACAGCTGTTTTTAAGTCAAACATCTCGTCCGACTTTGATTCATCCAAACCACTATTGAGTGAGTATAGAAGGGTTTTACAACGCAGAGAAAGGAGACCACTATACACCAGCTCAGAATAATCACTGCAAAGCTTTAGGCTTGTAACGACAAGGGCAACAAAAAAATGGCTGAAGTCCAACCAGTCATGTGAACACATGTGACATGCTGTTATGTATTTGTAAATTTTTTTACTGTTTTTATGTGTCCTGTTTTTATGTATTTGTATATGTTTGGGGACAACGGATGGAAATTAGCCTCGTGCTAAATCCGGCAATTTTTACACTCCATTAATTTAGCATTGTCCCGTCCAAAAAAAAAAAGTCAGAGAGAATAACTCCCTTTGATGTGGACTTTTTAAATGTTGTAACTCTGCAGATGTTCTACCTCCAGCTATATACTGTAACTGTAACACACTAAAGAATCTGAATCGGAATCAGAAAGGTCTTTATTTGCCAAGTAGTTTTCACATACAAGGAATTTGCTTTGGTCGTTTCGGTGCGACATTAGCGGACAGACAATAACAGACAGATAATACAATAAAGAGGTGGAGTAAGATAAAATGAAATATGAACTAAGTTGAGCACAATAGAATAGAATAGAATTATGAAATAAAATAAAATATAGGCCAGAGCTGTACAACTGTAAATAAAAGAGGTTGAATAATATTAAACAGGATATAAACTAAATTAATATAGCACAATAGAATATAAAGGCAAAGGGTGAATATAAAAAGCATAATATTAGTCTCTATTAATTGAAAGAAATGGAGTGCAATTGACAGAGGGAGACGAGTTCCCTGTTGGGGAGGAGCTGTAGACACACTGGCAAGAGAGCAAGGAGGCGTTGCTGACCTTTCTGGAGACGGTAATAACCTCTTTTCGTTATTTTTGTTAAATCACACACAGACTCTGTATTTGTGATCAAAGTCACCAATGTGCTCTGATAGATTCAATGTAATCCCCAAAAAGGCTGGCACAGAAGCTGGTCAGGAAGGCCAGTAACGTGGTGGTGGCGGAGAGGAGGAGCCTTGCTGAGCTCCATGCCACCAGGGAAAAGCCCTCCCACCCACTATAACCCCTCCCACCCACTACACACAGACCCCTCCCACCCACTACACACAGACCTGGCCCCTCCCACCCACTACACACAGACCTGGCCCCTCCCATCCACTATAACCCCTCCCACCCACTACACACAGACCCCTCCCACCCACTACACACAGACCTGGCCCCTCCCACCCACTACACACAGACCTGGCCCCGCCCACCCACTACACACAGACCTGGCCCCTCCCACCCACTATAACCCCTCCCACCCACTACACACAGACCTGGCCCCTCCCACCCACTAAACACAGACCTGGCCCCTCCCACCCACTATAACCCCTCCCACCCACTACACACAGACCTGGCCCCTCCCACCCACTATAACCCCTCCCACCCACTCCACACAGACTTTGCTGGCAGAAGGAGCACATTCAGTGCTAGAGCTCCCTAGATGCAGCACTGAACGGCACAGGAAGTCCTTCAATGCGACAGCCATCAGACTTTACAATGCATCACTGTGCCTCACTGCATCACTGAGCAGAGTGACAGTACCATCTTCCTGGACTTTCACTTTTACATTTACACTTTCTGTATATTTCTGTATATTTTTTACTGTATATTTTATATTAATGTAACATAGGAAATATATATCCCGGACCGTATTTTATTCTTAGGCTTATTTTTATTCTTATTCGTGACTTTTTGTTTTGTCTACCCAAATGTCTACTGTTTACTGTGAGCGATTTGTAGTGCCAAATTTCCCTCTGGATGAATAAAGTATTTCTATTCTATTCTATTCTATTCTATTCTATTCTATTCTATTCTATTCTATTCTATTCTATTCTATTCTCACTGACAAAAGATATACAGGGAAAGGCGATTTATTTACATTGTGATGATAACTAAATAAAGGTGAACATTTCGGCCCTGAGACCTATCATTGACTCTGATTTACTGGCATTCGTTTTCCCCCCCTCGTACTTAAGTATCCACAAAGTCGCTATTACATGTTTGATTGTTTTATGAATTGTAATAAATAGACATCTTGTTATGTGTCCAAAACTACTCTTGCATGTTTTGACCGGTTCCCCCGGCGCACAGAGGCGTGGTCGGCCCGGTAAAGGACGACACCGAGAAGGGAATCAAAGGAGCGTATAGGACATCATCACCGCAGCTAATCAGCTGACTTAACAAGTTGTGCCATTTTCTCAGGCCAACACTCATTTGTCGTTAAGGTATTAGAGGCTAAAGCTTTGAGTCCCTCGCTTTGTTGTCGAGTCCAGTTTCAGTTTGGGCTTTAGAGCCTTGTCTGCGCCGCATGGACATTTTTAAATTAAGTGCAAAGCAGGTGCGTACTGTGACCTGTAAGTCAAAAAGCCCCATGCTACACCAGGGCCATGAAGAGGACAGCTCCATGCTACACCAGGGCCATGGAGAGGACAGCCCCATGCTACACCAGGGCCATGGAGAGGACAGCTCCATGCTACACCAGGGCCATGGAGAGGACAGCTCCATGCTACACCAGGGCTGTGGAGAGGACAGCTCCATGCTACACCAGGGGAGAGGACAGCTCCATGCTACACCAGGGGAGAGGAGAGGACAGCTCCATGCTACACCAGGGCCCTGGAGAGGACAGCTCCATGCTACACCAGGGGAGAGGAGAGGACAGCTCCATGCTACACCAGGGGAGAGGAGAGGACAGCTCCATGCTACACCAGGGGAGAGGAGAGGACAGCTCCATGCTACACCAGGGGAGAGGACAGCTCCATGCTACACCAGGGGAGAGGAGAGGACAGCTCCATGCTACACCATGGGAGAGGACAGCTCCATGCTACACCAGGGCCGTGGAGAGGACAGCTCCATGCTACACCAGGGGAGAGGAGAGGACAGCTCCATGCTACACCAGGGGAGAGGAGAGGACAGCTCCATGCTACACCAGGGGAGAGGAGAGGACAGCTCCATGCTACACCAGGGGAGAGGAGAGGACAGCTCCATGCTACACCAGGGGAGAGGACAGCTCCATGCTACACCAGGGGAGAGGACAGCTCCATGCTACACCAGGGGAGAGGACAGCTCCATGCTACACCAGGGGAGAGGACAGCTCCATGCTACACCAGGGGAGAGGAGAGGACAGCTCCATGCTACACCAGGGGAGAGGACAGCTCCATGCTACACCAGGGGAGAGGAGAGGACAGCTCCATGCTACACCAGGGGAGAGGACAGCTCCATGCTACACCAGGGGAGAGGAGAGGACAGCTCCATGCTACACCAGGGGAGAGGACAGCTCCATGCTACACCAGGGGAGAGGAGAGGACAGCTCCATGCTACACCAGGGGAGAGGAGAGGACAGCTCCATGCTACACCAGGGGAGAGGAGAGGACAGCTCCATGCTACACCAGGGGAGAGGACAGCTCCATGCTACACCAGGGGAGAGGAGAGGACAGCTCCATGCTACACCAGTGGAGAGGACAGCTCCATGCTACACCAGGGGAGAGGACAGCTCCATGCTACACCAGGGGAGAGGAGAGGACAGCTCCATGCTACACCAGGGGAGAGGACAGCTCCATGCTACACCAGGGGAGAGGAGAGGACAGCTCCATGCTACACCAGGGGAGAGGAGAGGACAGCTCCATGCTACACCAGGGGAGAGGAGAGGACAGCTCCATGCTACACCAGGGGAGAGGAGAGGACAGCTCCATGCTACACCAGGGGAGAGGAGAGGACAGCTCCATGCTACACCAGGGGAGAGGAGAGGACAGCTCCATGCTACACCAGGGCCATGGAGAGGACAGCTCCATGCTACACCAGGGGAGAGGAGAGGACAGCTCCATGCTACACCAGGGCCCTGGAGAGGACAGCTCCATGCTACACCAGGGGAGAGGAGAGGACAGCTCCATGCTACACCAGGGGAGAGGAGAGGACAGCTCCATGCTACACCAGGGCCATGGAGAGGACAGCTCCATGCTACACCAGGGGAGAGGAGAGGACAGCTCCATGCTACACCAGGGCCGTGAGGAGGGCACTCATAGGCCTTTCACACCGGTCGGGCTCCGTGCCGGAACCGGTTCCCAAACGTAATCTCGAACCGGCTGGCGCGTTCACACCAGGAATAATTGGTTGGGAGCATGACGGAGGCTTTAGTTCGGCCCTCTAAGAAAACACTGAGCACCGAAAAAAGGAGAATCTTAAAGTTACATCGCTGAGCGATGAGAGAGGGTGGGGGAAAACACAAGAATAAAATAAATTAAAATAAAAGCTGTAGGACACACAAAACACCAGTATAAAATAACTGGGGGAAAAACCCAACGTAACCACCACTGCCTAGCAGTTGAAAACAACAAAGAAAATAAGTACAGTAGTACAATGTCGCTCGAAGGCTGATAAAGCACGTCATGACCGAAGGAAAACACACAAAAAAATTGTGCCAAGGACCTCAAATTGATCCACGTTAGTCTGTGGACCCCCGTTTGATAAGCTTCTGTCTCTGGGACCCCATCTGAGAAGATGTTTGGTTGTTGGATATATTTAATTCCAGAATGACCAGTTCTCTCTGTAATTTAACTACATTTGACTGGGACCCCCCTGGAACCACTCGAGGACCACTGGAGGTCCCTGGGCCTCAGGTTGAGAACCACTGCTAAAAGTACACCTCCCTCCATAAAACACACAAGCCAAGCTACCCTGGAAATGACATGCTGTTTATTGTCAAACGAACACAGGGGGGAAAACTTGAAACGCTAGTTGGCTTCTAAAATATGACCTATGATCATTTGTAGCGTTTGATTTGACCTGCTTTGAGTACCAGGTGCTGGGGTTTACCGAATCAGGATAATTAAAATAGTATTACCTAAGTGGTCGAGTAGAGATAAGTATACTAAATTGACGGAATTATCAAATAGCTAAACTTTCTGGCACCTATGTGTATTATGTGGCTGGTCTTTGTGCACTAAGCAGGCTACAACATTGCCGTTTATCTGAGGGAAGCTGTGATTGGAGGATCAAGAAGAGGGCAGGTTTCAAATGCTATCTGACCCAGGTCTGGATATAGTGTGCTGTGTGTTGTGATGTCATGTTCATGGTCGCAGCGTGGAGGTTGAGCTGAAGCTTGAATTAGCTACCACCATTCTTTTGCAGCCTACTTTACAAGCCTTGACAATCACTTCACTTTATGACCACAATGCAATGTTAAAGGAAATTATGTTAAAGACTTATATTTGTATGTTTATAATATTTGGACAATATGTTTTATAATTCAGCATAAATAATTATTTCAAAAAAACAAAAGTTTAAATATTGTATGTCCTAGTTGTTAATAGATACAATTTTTTAATTTAAACCTCACTTCTTCTCTCTCCATTGATGGGGTACGTTTTCCTTTTTGAACTTCAAAGTAATGTAAGGCTGTGTCCAGTGGTGGAAGGTAACTAAGTATTTTTACTCAAGTACTGTACTTTTTAAGTACATTTTCGAGCTACTTGTACATTATGTGAGTATTTAAATTTTAGGGACCTTTATACTTTTACTCCGCTACATTTCAAGGGAAATATTGTACTTTTTACTCCACTACATTTATCTGAACCCATCAGTTACTTGTTACTAGTTTTATAGTAATATAATCTTCATACATTTCTTATTTTTTATATATTGTGTTTTCTATACTTACATACTTGAAGCCTGTCAACTTGAAGCCTGTCAACTTCAAGAGGACATAATCAGAGCAGCATAACTGGACCACATACCACTGTAACACAACCTATACATTAACATTTACATTTAGTCATTTAGCTGACGCTTTTATCCAAAGCGACTTACAAGTTCTGTACGACAAGTCATCAGGAAGGGCACAACTCTATCAGCTGAGTAACAATGTTCATCAAAGTGTTGAGTGCTACAGTGTAGGTTAGTTTATTAGGACAAGTGCATGACAGTAAGGTTAGTTAGATTTATTAAATTTTTTTATTGATCAGATAATGGTTGAAGAAGTGCGTCTTTAGTCGACAGCGAAAGATTGGACGGGTTTCGGCTGTCCTAACTGGGGTGGGCAGTTCATTCCACCATTGTGGGGCAAGGACTGAGAAAAAGCAGGTTCTCCTTGATGACCTCCCGGAGCTCGGATAGGAGTAGGTCTGGGACGACCAGACCCATAATAGAGGTCAATGGATACACAAACGTCATATAGAATGTGTACTTTTACTTTAGATACTTAAGTACATTCAATAGCAAATACTTCTCTACTTTTACTTAAGTAGAATTTGAATGGAGGACTTTTACTTTTACCAGAATACTAATTTATCTGAGTATTTCTACTTTTACTTAAGTAAAGGAACTGTGAACTTCTTCCACCACTGGCTGTGTCCAATGCTGCCTCTTACAGTATTAGTAACACAACAGTAGGTAATGAGTCAAAACCGCCACAGGGGGGCAGTCTGGTGCTGCTTCTGTTACGGCCCCGTTGTCCTCTACTGTTAGAAAACCACATTAGATAGATTAGATTAGATTGTACTTTATTGTCATTATATTTGCATACAACGAGATCTGGGACTCAAATTTAAGGTGCCGTAGTAGAATATAAAATCACACAGGTAATAAAAGAGAAAGATAAAATACTATACAGAAACATAAAATACTATACAAAAACATAAAATACTATACAAGAAACATAAAATATTATACAGACACATAAAATACTATACAAGAAACATAAAATATTATACAGACACATAAAATACTATACAAGAAACATAAACTACTATACAAGAAACAAAAGACTATACAAATACTATACAGAAACATAAAATACTATACAGAAACATAAAATGAAATACTATACAAGAAACATAAACTACTATACAAGAAACATAAAATACTATACAGAAACATAAACTACTATACAAGAAACATAAACTACTATACAAGAAACATAAAATACTATACAGAAACATAAACTACTATACAAGAAACATAAAATAATATACAGAAACATAAAATACTATACAGAAACATAAAATACTATACAAGAAACATAAAATACTATACAAGAAACATAAAATACTATACAAGAACATAAACTACTATACAAGAAACATAAACTACTATAAAAGAAACAAAAGACTATACAAATACTATACAGAAACATAAAATACTATACAGAAACATAAAATAAAATACTATACAAGAAACATAAACTACTATACAAGAAACATAAAATACTATACAGAAACATAAACTACTATACAAGAAACATAAACTACTATACAAGAAACATAAACTACTATACAAGAAACATAAAATAATATACAGAAACATAAAATACTATACAGAAACATAAAATACTATACAAGAAACATAAAATACTATACAAGAAACATAAAATACTATACAAGAACATAAACTACTATACAAGAAACATAAACTACTATAAAAGAAACAAAAGACTATACAAATACTATACAGAAACATAAAATACTATACAGAAACATAAAATAAAATACTATACAAGAAACATAAACTACTATACAAGAAACATAAAATACTATACAGAAACATAAACTACTATACAAGAAACATAAACTACTATACAAGAAACATAAAATACTATACAGAAACATAAACTACTATACAAGAAACATAAAATACTATACAGAAACATAAAATACTATACAGAAACATAAAATACTATACAGAAACATAAACTACTATACAAGAAACATAAACTACTATACAAGAAACATAAAATACTATACAATAAACATAAAATACTATACATAAACATAAATACTATACATAAACATAAAATATTATACAGAAACATAAAATACCATACAAGAACATAAAATACTATACAAGAAACATAAAATATTATACAGAAACATAAAATACTATACAAGAACCATAAAATATTATACAGAAACATAAACTACTATACAAGAAACATAAAATAATATACAGAAACATAAAATACTATACAGAAACATAAAATACTATACAAGAAACATAAAATACTATACAAGAAACATAAAATACTATACAAGAACATAAACTACTATACAAGAAACATAAACTACTATAAAAGAAACAAAAGACTATACAAATACTATACAGAAACATAAAATACTATACAGAAACATAAAATACTATACAGAAACATAAAATAAAATACTATACAAGAAACATAAACTACTATACAAGAAACATAAAATACTATACAGAAACATAAACTACTATACAAGAAACATAAACTACTATACAAGAAACATAAAATACTATACAGAAACATAAACTACTATACAAGAAACATAAAATACTATACAGAAACATAAAATACTATACAGAAACATAAAATACTATACAGAAACATAAAATACTATACAGAAACATAAACTACTATACAAGAAACATAAAATACTATACAATAAACATAAAATACTATACATAAACATAAAATACTATACATAAACATAAAATATTATACAGAAACATAAAATACCATACAAGAACATAAAATACTATACAAGAAACATAAAATATTATACAGAAACATAAAATACTATACAAGAACCATAAAATATTATACAGAAACATAAAATACTATACAGAAACATAAAATACTATACAATAAACATAAACTACTATACAAGAAACATAATATACTATACAATAAACATAAAATACTATACAAGAACCATAAAATACTATACAGAAACATAACATACTATACAAGAAACATAAAATATTATACAGACACATAAAATACTATACAGAAACATAAAATACTATACAAGAAACATAAAATACTATACAAGAACCATAAAATACTATACAGAAACATAAGATACTATACAATAAACAAAATAACAAGTACAATATTAAAAAAAAACAATCACAGTGTCAGACGGTAGTGGGTCATCATCCATGGAACCAAGTTCCTCTCTTAATACACAACACGACCTACAGTTTTTAAGATTAGCAAAAAGTAGACCTGGAAACCATGATGTTCTAAAGTCTGTCGTGAACCTCAACCCCAGTGACCTCGTCCCGGTGACCTCATCCCGGTGACCTCATCCCGGTGACCTCATCCCGGTGACCTCATCCCGGTGACCTCGTCCCGGTGACCTCATCCCGGTGACCTCATCCCGACATCCCGGTGACCTCATCCGATGGCTTTCTGAGTGGGACAAGTTATTCTATACTGTTGTAAACCAAGGATGTTAGTGAAGTACTGTATAATGCACTACTGTACCTCTTCTGCTCTTATTCTCTCTATACTATAGCTATGCTATATGCATATTTACTAAACTATGTCATAAGAAAGGAAGCATAAATTGTACTTGTCCCTTTACCGTCATACTTTACCACCACGCCATGTGTAGGAAATGAGGCGGTGTACAAATGGTAAATGGCTGCTTTTTTATATAGCGCTTTTATCCAAAGTGCTTTACAATTTGTTCCTCACATTTTACACATTCACTCACACATTCACACACCGATGGCAACCATGCAAGGTGCCAACCTGCTCATCGGGCGCAATTAGGGGTCAAGTGTCTTGCTCAAGGACACATCGACACGCTGCCCCACGCTGAGCGGGAATCGAACCGGGAACCTCCGGATTGCCAGACAACTGCTCTACCTTCCGAGTCACTGTCGCCCCAAGTTACACACATCTTGAGCATGAAGGGTGTTTGTAGTGTAGTCCCCTGTAAACACAGCAGGAAGACAGGTGCATTGTCATTTAGATGTAGAGGTGCAGTGGAGTGGAACAAACTACCGCTCAACATTAAGGAAACTGAGAGTGCTGCAGGGTTCAAATCCAGGATAAGGGAGCGGCTGTTTAGTAACCTGCCGCTGTAATGTTGGTGCGACTGTATTATGTGCTGAACCTCTGTTGAACCATGAGTATTGTCTCTATGCACTTTATTGTGGAAAAATAATTATTGCTTTTAATGCAACAATGAACCATGATTAATGCTCTTAATGAATTTTATTTTTCGAAACATGATTACTACTATTAATGCACTTTAGACTATTCACTAAGAATGCTCAATGCACTTCAAACAGACGCCAACGCGCCACTTGAACTTGGAAACAACAGGGACATCGATGGAAATAAGTCTTGGACTTTTCATTCTACCCCTGACAGTGCACAGACACATGTCAATTTAGTTATATGTTTTTGTCAATAAATCAAATAAAAAATCCAAATGTTTAAATCTATGAAATGAATGCTAAACTAATATGTCTGTGTATATATTTCCAGGTGACAACTGTATTGACGTGTTGCTGATCTACCCGTTTGTACACAATAACCTGCAGCTCGTTTTGACCCTCAGTGATTCCTCTGGCTTCACCAACAGGAAGTCAGCAGACTATGTATTTATTTTAATTATATTATTATTTATTGTGATAAAAGGTAAAGATAATCTTGAAACACGGACCACGCTCAGGACAATTGATCATATTATGGTCAATCCAGTTGAATCTTTCAATATTGAAATCTACTTGATCAAGTCACTGTTGTTTATGCATCTCGATTATGTAGAATTATGATAGTGAAAGACACAGCTGAATTCTCCTGAGTGTGGTCCTCTGTTTATACTGTACATCGTTTCTGGAACTCCTGGGGACCCGCCAACCCTGAGAATAAGTCGACTATAGAGGTGAGGTCTTGAGTTTTAATATTTAATATTTTAATATCTAACCATAACATGCAGTTATTGTGGTTTATATATATCTGATTGTTCTCAAATTAGCATATCATCTGACTTAAAGACAGCAGTCTATACCTTATAGCTACTTGAAAAGTGATGATATTAAACAATTATGGTAAAGTTATTATAATTCTCATTTGCATTCACAAATCACCTTAATATCTTAATCCTCTTATCAAGAAAACATAATTATGATAGAGCGAAGCGGCCTACAATTCTTGCCCGAGATCGTGCCATATTCTAGTTAAAAAGCACTCGCTCTCAAATGTCAGATATACCAAATAATTGATGTGAATGTGAACATTATGTTCCCAAATATGAAACCTTGTTTTGCAGTATCTGTAGTATTAACAAATATAAGTACAGAACTGTCTGTAGTATTAACAAATATTACATGACAGTTTTCCACACACTGCTGTATTGCTATATATATATATATATATATATATATATATATATCTCCTGCGAATAAATAAGTAAATACTCTAGACCAGCGGTTCTCAAACTACGGGTCGCGACCCAAAGTGGGGTCATGGGTAGGTGACAGTGGGGCTCGTCACAGTATCTTGAAGGCATTGTTTAAGATTATTTTCAAACAGCATAATATATACCCAGAATATCATAGCCTACTCAAAATAAGTCTCCAGATTCCAGGTGGTGAACGGATACGTCCATGATATACGGGCTAAGTTGTGTCGTCACTTTCTCGATGGGAGTTGAGTCGGGGGGGAGAGTGTAAAGCTTGCATTACTACGCCCCCGATAACTCTTTCTAGTCGAGAAGAATGAAACGAACCCGTTCCCCTCTCAGCCAAAACTAACAAACTTAAACAAGGTGGAGATGAGCTTTAATGTTCAGTCCACCGTTTCATTAGAGAACAAGCCCCACGTCGCCTCTCAAAGGCTCCGTCGGTCTGGGTTTGCATAGTAGAGCTGCAGTCGCTCCACTCAAACCCTCTGCTGCCAGCGCCATTGTGAGCCAGGGCTTATGGTGACCCCCTCCGCGTCTGCACTGCTGATCTGCTAGAGCTTGTTATCTTAGCGATATACAGTACACATATAAATATACAGATCCATTTAAACAACAACCACCCGAGTTCGGCCAGGTTGGAGTGTGGACGCCATAATAGGACTTGAGTTGAGTCTTTATGAGTGGAGTCTTTATGAGTTGAGTCTTTATTGTATGAGTGGAGTCTTTATGAGTTGAGTCTTTATGAGTTGAGTCTTTATGAGTGAAGTCTTTATGAGTAAAGTCTTTATGAGTTGAGTCTTTATGAGTTGAGTCTTTATTGTATGAGTGGAGTCTTTATGAGTTGAGTCTTTATGAGTTGAGTCTTTATGAGTTGAGTCTTTATTTTATGACTTGAGTCTTTATGAGTTGAGTCTTTATTTTATGACTTGAGTCTTTATGAGTTGAGTCTTTATTGTATGAGTGGAGTCTTTATGAGTGGAGTCTTTATGAGTGAAGTCTTTATGAGTTGAGTCTTTATTTTATGACTTGAGTCTTTATGAGTTGAGTCTTTATGAGTTGAGTCTTTATGAGTTGAGTCTTTATTTTATGACTTGAGTCTTTATGAGTTGAGTCTTTATTGTATGAGTGGAGTCTTTATGAGTGGGGTCTTTATGAGTGAAGTCTTTATGAGTTGAGTCTTTATTTTATGACTTGAGTCTTTATGAGTGGAGTCTTTATGAGTTGAGTCTTTATGAGTTGAGTCTTTATGATTGGAGTCTTTATGAGTTGAGTCTTTATGAGTTGAGTCTTTATGAGTTGAGTCTTTATGAGTGAAGTCTTTATGACTGGCTTTATGACTCACCATGCTATGGTGCCACATGTGTCAGAACTGTGGTATCCTTGACTGGTATTTCATAACAAATCCATGTATGTATAAATTAGTTTGGAACAAACAGTAGCAGGCGTAAGTGTTGTGTGACATTTTGGGGAGAGCCTTCAGGCAAACCCCCTCATGCTAAAACTGTTTACTCAACTGTATTTATGAGACAGTTGGAGACACAGGGGCAGGTCATAAAAGCCCCCTCATGCTAAAACTGTTTGTGACACATTCAAGGAGTCTTGAAGACAGTTGGGTAACTGTGAAACAAAACTCCCCACTGGAGAACTGTTTGAATCCATACAATAATAGATTAGAGACAAAACACACAGTTCAAATAATGCCTTAAGTACAAATATGACTAAGATGAGTAGAGCTTCCCACGCTCAAGAGTGGAGATCTGTAGGCAACTAAACCATATCATTGTAAAAGGTAACTGACTAATTAGATTTGAATATCATTTAGAATGTCAATCTGGTTATGAAGGTAATAGAGTGTCATTTCATGTAAACCATATAAGCTTTAAATCATAGTTGTAATACAAAGTGTCAGTCTGGTAAATAAGGGTTGGTGCTGGCTCTTGTGGACTATTTGGTATTAACCTAGAAGCAATGACTGTACTGGGTTAATGCTAGATAGTTCATAGATTCATTACACAAACCATGTATATGGGGAAATCAAATAATATAAAGGGAATGTTAAAATGTCTGATTCATCCCAGAGGGGAGAAAAGGGGCTTCTCCCTCCTTATCAGCAAAGGATGGGGCCACCAGCAGACCTCCTCGCTGTTGATACTGGAAGAAGGCACCCCGAGGAGAGACAGGGGGGCGGGACGCCCCCCAGAAGATCATCTGATTGGGACCCAAGGAACAGAGGAGACTCCATATATAGAATCAAGAAACCTAATTGGACCAACGTATTATTAGAATATGTGCTACTATTGGGGGAAATCAGAGTATAAATAAGAATGTATTGATGAGAGAGAGAGGCCAGACAGATATTCCCACCCCAGGGGGTTTTCTGGCCTCCACCGCTGCCACAGACTGTACTGCTATTTGCCACAACGTAAGTAAACTGTATGGAATGGTTTGTGGTGATATAGAGTAAGATGCCTATCTTAGACCAGGTTTAATTAGGTGGTGGCAAAAGGAGAAGTCTATTCCATTGATAAACATGCCTAATTTTATGTGCAGACTTGTTTTGATGTGAGAGCCACTGTGAATGGGCTATAAATATGTAAACCTCATCAATCCTTTTGTACAATCATGTCTTATGAAAAATGATGAATAATCCCTGTATGTAACTGATGCATTTTCACCTTTGGGCCTCTCTGCAATAAATACATGAGTTTGAATTAGAACTCTGTGGTCTTGACTGCACGTTTATTCCTTGCTGGCTATATTTGAAGTCAGATGAGGAGACCATTCTATCACTTATGATCTTTCCCTCCTTCCAGATAACAACCTCATTGTGCTGTAAATAACCTTAGCCTTAGGTATGTGCTTAGAATATACCACAGAACTCTTTTTGAAACCTCACTGTCCAAACTCTGGTAATACTTGGCTCTGGACAAATATAACCTACTTCTTCTGTGGGAATGGCTACGTTCTTACTCATTTATTTATTGATTTTATTAATAGTATAGACTACGGGATGATATTCTTTGCATGAGCAAACCTGTAGCTCAATGGGTAGAGCGTGGCACTAGCTGCCAGGGCTTTCATTTCCACGCTTATGTACCGTAAGCTCTACCAAATGTTATGTTACATGGTAACATCTTGTGGTTACGATCTGACAGCAGCCTGTAATTAGAGGTGTGATGTATGAGTCCACGTAACCGTAGTCTCATGTTCTTGATTCACATAGTATCTGGCATACTATCTAAAAGCAGTGTTACATTTCATGACATTCGTGTTCTTGTTCTGGATGAATGGCAGCACAGATTCATTACGGGGGTCGTGCGGTGAGCGTTCAAGGGATGAATTGAACCATATTCACACAGTAGCCATTTTGCTCTTATGTCATGCTCAGTGTTAACAGAATTCGGCTATAGGGCGACAATAATGTGGTCAAGAGGCATGGTTTCTATCTTGAGCCTGAACTGGCGTGGTTTCTTTTTATTCACATGGAAAGAGCAGCAGTAACATACATGTTCTTCTCTCACTGAGAGACATTGGGGGAGAGAACGAAATGGGAGTATACCTTTGCTTTTATACTCGCCACAAGGTGGAGTACCTGGGTGGCTCCGCCTAGAGCGCCCTCTAGTGGGAACAGATATATAGGCAACTAGACAGTCACTGGTGGAGACAATTATATATGCAGGTAAACAGTTACTAGTGTAAACAGCCATATGTACAGTTAGATAGTTACTAACAATCCTACACAGAGCCTCTGATCTCAACACTCAGTTTGGGATTCCTTTCCACCCAACAGGATATGATGCCTGTGACCTCTCCTCCATTTTAGCCTCCATGTTTACCACTTGGAGACAAATGCCTTAACTCATTCAGCGCCAGGGGTCGCTGTCTACCTTCTGGGTAGAACGCCATCGCTGTAAGTCAATGGGGAGACTGCGAAAGTTGCGAGTGCTTAAAATATATTTTATATTATAGCTATGGATCTAATAACACCCTCGATTGTCAGTGAGTTGCTTCTGGCCAACATGCAAAAAACAGATTGTTTTTTCATCCGTACATTTCCGTTTGATACCGTTTTGAATATGAGTATAGTTTGGATGATTCTTAGTAATCCCAGGAAAAGACGCGATAATAGCCCTTTAGTGAAATCCACTTATCACGTTGTCATTTTTCACCTGATTATCTAATCTTCCTGAAATCAACACTAGATTATCATTATTATCCTTCCTCATGCAAGAATGAAATGTGCCCTGGACCCAAATACTGGTCGCGGAGGTCCGTCCCACGTTGTCCGGCATTGCATATGAACGGGGGGGGGGGGGGACCAGCCTTGTAGATGTATCGTTGTAAACGCTCATCATGCCGGAGTATTTAAACCCCGCCCGCACGGCTCAGCTCGGCCCAGAAAACAAACTACATTGTTTCAAATGGAGTGCAATACCGGCTGGAAGGCGTAGGCGGCGGTATTTGCCCTTTGCGAGCTCAGACCCATTCCCAATGATAACATCAGGCTGGATGGATAAAAAATTAATGGATATAGCTAATAAAAGAAATAACGATTAAAACCAGAGATTTCTCGTGATTGGCGCTCAATGCATGGCGAGTTAACCCAACTTTTTTCGTCATTGGCGCAGAATGAGTTAAGAAGTAGCGTGGTCTTCCAGTGCTGAACCTACTCCCGTCAGACGCCTGGGGTTTGTGTCCTTGTTGTGTCATTCTGGGTCATGTAGTGCGGGGCTTGGCTGTGTGTGTGTGTGTGTGTGTGTGTGTGTGTGTGTGTGTGTGTGTGTGTGTGTGTGTGTGTGTGTGTGTGTGTGTGTGTGTGTGTGTCTTCTGGCCGCCTCAGATCTACTCCTATCCAAGCTCCCGGAGGGTCATCAAAGAGAAGCCGCCTATTCTCAGTCCTTGCCCCACAATGGTGGAATGAACTACCCATCCCAGTTAGGACAGCCGAATCCCGTCCAATCTTTCGCCGTCGACTAAAGACTCACTTCTTCAACCATTATCTGAAATGATAAAAAAAAAAAAAAAAAAAAAAAATCTGCGAAAGTTGCGAGTGCTTAAAATATATTTTATATTATAGCTATGGATCTAATAACACCCTCGATTGTCAGTGAGTTGCTTCTGGCCAACATGCAAAAAACAGATTGTTTTTTCATCTGTACATTTCCGTTTGATACCGTTTTGAATATGAGTATAGTTTGGATGATTCTTAGTAATCCCAGGAAAAGACGCGATAATAGCCCTTTAGTGAAATCCACTTATCACGTTGTCATTTTTCACCTGATTATCTAATCTTCCTGAAATCAACACTAGATTATCGTTATTATCCTTCCTCATGCAAGAATGAAATGTGCCCTGGACCCAAATACTGGTCGCGGAGGTCCGTCCCACGTTGTCCGGCATTGCATATGAACGGGGGGGGGGGGGGACCAGCCTTGTAGATGTATCGTTGTAAACGCTCATCATGCCGGAGTATTTAAACCCCGCCCGCACGGCTCAGCTCGGCCCAGAAAACAAACTACATTGTTTCAAATGGAGTGCAATACCGGCTGGAAGGCGTAGGCGGCGGTATTTGCCCTTTGCGAGCTCAGACCCATTCCCAATGATAACATCAGGCTGGATGGATAAAAAATTAATGGATATAGCTAATAAAAGAAATAACGATTAAAACCAGAGATTTCTCGTGATTGGCGCTCAATGCATGGTGAGTTAACCCAACTTTTTTCGTCATTGGCGCAGAATGAGTTAAGAAGTAGCGTGGTCTTCCAGTGCTGAACCTACTCCCGTCAGACGCCTGGGGTTTGTGTCCTTGTTGTGTCATTCTGGGTCATGTAGTGCGGGGCTTGGCTGTGTGTGTGTGTGTGTGTGTGTGTGTGTGTGTGTGTGTGTGTGTGTGTGTGTGTGTGTGTGTGTGTGTGTGTGTGTGTGTGTGTGTGTGTCTTCTGGCCGCCTCAGATCTACTCCTATCCAAGCTCCCGGAGGGTCATCAAAGAGAAGCCGCCTATTCTCAGTCCTTGCCCCACAATGGTGGAATGAACTACCCATCCCAGTTAGGACAGCCGAATCCCGTCCAATCTTTCGCCGTCGACTAAAGACTCACTTCTTCAACCATTATCTGAAATGATAAAAAAAAAAAAAAAAAAAAAAAATCTGCGAAAGTTGCGAGTGCTTAAAATATATTTTATATTATAGCTATGGATCTAATAACACCCTCGATTGTCAGTGAGTTGCTTCTGGCCAACATGCAAAAAACAGATTGTTTTTTCATCCGTACATTTCCGTTTGATACCGTTTTGAATATGAGTATAGTTTGGATGATTCTTAGTAATCCCAGGAAAAGACGCGATAATAGCCCTTTAGTGAAATCCACTTATCACGTTGTCATTTTTCACCTGATTATCTAATCTTCCTGAAATCAACACTAGATTATCGTTATTATCCTTCCTCATGCAAGAATGAAATGTGCCCTGGACCCAAATACTGGTCACGGAGGTCCGTCCCACGTTGTCCGGCATTGCATATGAACGGGGGGGGGGGGGGACCAGCCTTGTAGATGTATCGTTGTAAACGCTCATCATGCCGGAGTATTTAAACCCCGCCCGCACGGCTCAGCTCGGCCCAGAAAACAAACTACATTGTTTCAAATGGAGTGCAATACCGGCTGGAAGGCGTAGGCGGCGGTATTTGCCCTTTGCGAGCTCAGACCCATTCCCAATGATAACATCAGGCTGGATGGATAAAAAATTAATGGATATAGCTAATAAAAGAAATAACGATTAAAACCAGAGATTTCTCGTGATTGGCGCTCAATGCATGGTGAGTTAACCCAACTTTTTTCGTCATTGGCGCAGAATGAGTTAAGAAGTAGCGTGGTCTTCCAGTGCTGAACCTACTCCCGTCAGACGCCTGGGGTTTGTGTCCTTGTTGTGTCATTCTGGGTCATGTAGTGCGGGGCTTGGCTGTGTGTGTGTGTGTGTGTGTGTGTGTGTGTGTGTGTGTGTGTGTGTGTGTGTGTGTGTGTGTGTGTGTGTGTGTGTGTGTGTGTCTTCTGGCCGCCTCAGATCTACTCCTATCCAAGCTCCCGGAGGGTCATCAAAGAGAAGCCGCCTATTCTCAGTCCTTGCCCCACAATGGTGGAATGAACTACCCATCCCAGTTAGGACAGCCGAATCCCGTCCAATCTTTCGCCGTCGACTAAAGACTCACTTCTTCAACCATTATCTGAAATGATAAAAAAAAAAAAAAAAAAAAAAAATCTAACCCCGACTAACCTTAATGTCATGCACTTGTCCTAATAAACTAACCTACACTGTAACACGCAACACTTTGATGAACATTGTTACTCAGCTGATAGAGTTATACCCTTCTTGCTGTCTTGTCGCACAGAACTTGTAAGTCGCTTTGGATAAAAGCGTCAGCTAAATGACTAAATGTAAATGTAAATGTAAATGTGTGTGTGTGCGTGTGCGTGTGTGTGTGTGTGTGTGTGTGTGTGTGTGTGTGTGTGTGTGTGTGTGTGTGTGTGTGTGTGTATGTGTGTCAGTGGCGGCTGGCCACTAGGGGCGCTCGGGCGCCCCCCCCCCCCCCCCCCCCCCCTGGTTAACCCTGGTTAAAAGAGAGCAGAACAAGAAATATTTTTGTTTTTGTTTTTTGTTTTATAGCCCTATAAATAATATAAACATGTTTAAAATGAATAATATTTACTCATTTTAAGTGTTTGTGTTTCCAATGCACAATATAACGTTAATATATCAAATATAAATAATCGTTTTCCTGAACAGGAAGTGACTCACTGTCTGATAGAGAATACGTTCCGTTACCGTAGCCGCATTTCTCCTCGCCGTATTTCTCTCGGGCTAGACGCAATAGCACTCTGAGTGCGCGTGCACGCCGCTTCATCATCGCTGTATCCGTCGCAGCCAATCAGTGCGTAATGCGCTGTGCGTTGAAATATGATGTATTATGATGGAAGCCGGGCGCGATTTGAAGCGGTCTAAGCAGCAGCGTCTATCATTTCCGTAGCCGCATTTCTCTGAGACGCTCTCTGTGGGACAGTGGACATTATACACTTTATCAAGCCCTCCGGACCACGTTTCAACTAACTACAGTGAGTTAATGAGTTAATGCGGTCTGTCTCTCTCTCGCTCTCTCTCTCTCTCTCTCTCTCTCTCTCTCTCTCTCTCGCTCTCGCTCTCTCAACACAGCGTGTTAATTTCGCTGTGGCCGGGTATTGCATAATGGCTGAATGAATATGAATGGTAACTTGTTTAAAATGACAAGATAGATAGGCCTATATATATGTGTTCATTGTTGATTTGATGATCATACGTGTACAAATGTAGTATGAATCAATTAACTCGACTTAATGTTGGTAACGTTATGAGTCAGAATTCGCTTGGCCAGCTTGGTCAGATGATTGCGACCACCCAAGTGTAGTTCATACCGGCCGCCACTGCTGTGTGTGTGTGTGTGTGTGTGTGCGTGTGTGTGTGTGTGCGTGCGTGCGTGCGTGTGTGCGTGCGTGCGTGCGTGGGTGTGTGTGTGTGTGTGCGCGCGCCTGTGTGTCACCGTTGAAAAGCCCCCCATCATAACACAACTAGAAATCTATACATCTCCACCAGGCGGCTGGACACAGACGTACAAACGCACAAAAACACTTGACTGTTCTCCTATTAGCATTAGCATTAGCATGCTAACACTAACAAACACACAGACAACAACACTGACTGTTCTCCTTATAGTTATTAGCATTAGCATGCTAATGTAGCGTGATGGATTCTGCGTTGTGTCTGGTGTGAGGTGGACGTCAACACGCAGACAATTGTACCCAGTTTGGTGATCTTTATTGCCTGTTAAACACAACAGCACAGCCCGTAAGACACGACGGCGTTATTGTCCATTTATCAGCGTGTACTCCACCTCTGCTCTCGTACTCTGCCATACTCAAAGAGAGCGCGGCGCGCGTACATTCAACACGGCGCGCCGTCTACAGTTACAGCCAGTAAATACATTTAGCTCCGTGCAAAGTAGCTTCAGTAACAACATAGGAAACAATATGAAATAAAAGCAGTGTACACATTAATAAAACCAAAATAAATACAAAAACAGCGGTTCATACCTGTTAAACACAACAGCACAGCCCGTAAGACACGACGGCGTTATTGTCCATTTATCAGCGTGTACTCCACCTGATATTTGCCACACAGAATGCCGAGTTTAGTACACGAACGTACTGTTGCTGTTTTACACAGGTGAATTAATGTCATTGCACAACAAGGTATTTCAATAGCAAAACAAGTTATACAAAGCATTTAAATCCCATATTAGATAAACAAACGCTCGTACCTCTGCTCTCGTACTCTGCCATACTCAAAGAGAACGAGCACTTCCGTCAGCGTGTCGCTCGTCAACAACCCGGCGAAACCATTTTGCACATTAGTTGAACGTATTTACAATACAACAATTGTTCAATGGAAAGATATCTTATCTTCTCTAAACCCATTATAAAGGACCCAAACGGTATTTCGTTTGTGGAATTGGTAACTCAATGTGAGGGAATTAATATACAGTAGTAAACCAGACACCCCTCCAAAACCTAGAATGGACTCGGTCCAGGTTGATCCACTTTTGTTCCTTCAAAATAAGAGTGTTTCTGTTTTGACCCACATATTTAAGATAAAAGGTACCAGTTTCTGTCCATGATACTAGCATAACCACTTCACTCTGCTACATACTCCCCCACTGACTTATGCCAGATCATGGGCAGTGTTCCCTTCAATCAGCTCAACAGCGTAAGTATAAACCAAAGAAACAGAAAACAAAATAAAAAATCACAATAAGTCAACGCGTCACGTGTAGCTCAGTGTATTCCCTTAATTCCAAACCTAGAAAATAGGTTGACCAGCTCAAAAGCTATCCGATGAAGGATCAGGAAAAATAAGGGGTAGCTAATCCCTCATCTAACCATAGGCAAACGAACATGCCATGTACATATTCGTATCATGGAATACACCAAAACTACCAAATCATGTCTAATGCAATAGACAACCGTAACTACCAGTACGACTCAAAGAAAATCAAACAGCAAAATCAATGAAAGAAAAGAAAAAAAAATTATAAATAAAAATAATCACCAAAAAGAAAAAAAATCAAGACATCTTTTAAGATGACAGCAGCGTCCTGACTCTCTGTACAGCCATCATGTCCTCAGTGCCTGACGTGACCGACTCAGGTTCACACACTGGAACAAGTAAGGATGAACTACAGGGGGCCTTTTTGTACATAAGGACCATTTTGTACGTAAGGACCATTTTGTACAGACTGAGTGTTGTTGCCTAACGCCATTCCTAACACTCTCAGAACCCTATCCATTGTGTTATTCTCAGATACAGGCGTCAGCTGCTCTAGCTCTGGACTACTGACAGCTACAGGTGACGCGCTTTGTTCGTGATTAACAACCACCCTCTCCTGTGATGGCTCAATGGCGACCACTTGTTGTGTCAACCGACCTCGACTCGCTCTATGTTCTCTCGAGTATTCATCCAAATGTCCCTGCACCTCACCTGCTGTCCACTCACGAGATGGCTTACTTTTGAACACTAAGGACAGCTCCTTATCGGGGCAGTGACGGATGAACATGAGAACTAGATGCTTGCTCAGGCTAGTCTGGGATTCCCCCGTGCTAAGAAGACACTGCTCTGTGGCTTCTGCTGCTTTGTTAAGCCTAATCCAATAGTCAAGAGGATTCTCGCTTGCATATGGTTTGACTGCATAAAAGTCAGCTAATGGAAGTTCTGAATGAATAATATCACCAAAATGTTGTCTCAAAATGCTAAAGATAACACCCACTTCACTGTCAGTTGAGTTGCTACGCAGCCATACTTTGGTAACGTCCCGGGCCCTCCCCATTAGCTTGTTCATAACCTCTTCAACTTGTTCAGCTCCAGTACAGTTATTTTTCTTTCTGAGATACGTCCTCATGAGTTCCTCCCACTCAAAAACAGAGTACTTATCTGTGCTATCACCTCTAAAATAGGGTGGGGCATTTGCATCTGAACGTAACACGAGATTCATTTTGGATGCATCAATCACAGTATTCCCACATTGGTCAGGTTGGAAGGTCTGTCGGAGATTTTGAGAAGCTAAAACAGGTGAAATCCCCGTAATTGTGTTCTGCATTAACGTCACTCTAATAGCTTCCCCTATTTCGGACCCAATGGATCTTATCAAATTGGCCATTTGACTGGGGAATGTCTCAACACTAGTGTTGTTGATTTCACTAGTTGAGGGAACAACCGGCGTGAAAAGTAACTGTTGGGCAGTTCCCTCTACGTGACCCTCTTCCCTCCTCCTTTCAGGGCTAGAGGAGCCCGACCCATTTTGACTCCCCGGGGTAAACTGCATAACCGGTGTGTAGTCGAGAACCCCTCTCCCTCTCCCCACATTCAAGTCCCTTGTAGGAGTGTTTCCTTCATTCAAAGTCATTTTCAATCTTCAAATGGTGCTTTCACCTTTTTTTCTCTTCAGTGTGTTCTGGGTAACACACTTGAAATAAATAAACTTGATTAGAGACTTTTTTTAAAGGATTCAGTGCTCTCCAGCCCCCTCAGGAACAGACCTCAGGACTCGGCGGCGAATGCAGCGTCCCCGTGGCTAGGTCGCGCCAGCAGCACCACGCGTCTAGGCCGCACCTGAAGCCTCCACGTCTCTCCAGCTACTCCGGTGGTCGGCCTCTGCTGACTAGTTGATCCGGGTCACGGCACCAGTTGTAGCGTGATGGATTCTGCGTTGTGTCTGGTGTGAGGTGGACGTCAACACGCAGACAATTGTACCCAGTTTGGTGATCTTTATTGCCTGTTAAACACAACAGCACAGCCCGTAAGACACGACGGCGTTATTGTCCATTTATCAGCATGTACTCCACCTCTGCTCTCGTACTCTGCCATACTCAAAGAGAGCGCGGCGCGCGTACATTCAACACGGCGCGCCGTCTACAGTTACAGCCAGTAAATACATTTAGCTCCGTGCAAAGTAGCTTCAGTAACAACATAGGAAACAATATGAAATAAAAGCAGTGTACACATTAATAAAACCAAAATAAATACAAAAACAGCGGTTCATACCTGTTAAACACAACAGCACAGCCCGTAAGACACGACGGCGTTATTGTCCATTTATCAGCGTGTACTCCACCTGATATTTGCCACACAGAATGCCGAGTTTAGTACACGAACGTACTGTTGCTGTTTTACACAGGTGAATTAATGTCATTGCACAACAAGGTATTTCAATAGCAAAACAAGTTATACAAAGCATTTAAATCCCATATTAGATAAACAAACGCTCGTACCTCTGCTCTCGTACTCTGCCATACTCAAAGAGAACGAGCACTTCCGTCAGCGTGTCGCTCGTCAACAACCCGGCGAAACCATTTTGCACATTAGTTGAACGTATTTACAATACAACAATTGTTCAATGGAAAGATATCTTATCTTCTCTAAACCCATTATAAAGGACCCAAACGGTATTTCGTTTGTGGAATTGGTAACTCAATGTGAGGGAATTAATATACAGTAGTAAACCAGATACCCCTCCAAAACCTAGAATGGACTCGGTCCAGGTTGATCCACTTTTGTTCCTTCAAAATAAGAGTGTTTCTGTTTTGACCCACATATTTAAGATAAAAGGTACCAGTTTCTGTCCATGATACTAGCATAACCACTTCACTCTGCTACACTAACACTAACAAACAGACAAAAACACTGACTGTTCTCCTTATAGTTATTAGCATGCTAACACTAACAAACAGACAACACTGACTGTTCTCCTTATAGTTATTAGCATTAGCATGCTAACACTAACAAACAGACAAAAACACTGACTGTTCTCTTTATAGTTATTAGCATGCTAACACTAACAAACAGACAAAAACACTGACTGTTCCCCTTATAGTTATTAGCATGCTAACACTAACAAACAGACAAAAACACTGACTGTTCTCCTTATAGTTATTAGCATGCTAACACTAACAAACAGACAAAAACACTGACTGTTCTGGGAGCATGTCTATATTCCCCGGTTTCTATGTTCCCCGGGTTCTATGTTCCCCGCTCGAGATAAAAAGGGTTCTATGTTCCCCGGGTCCTATGTTCCCCACTCCCGTTGCGGCTTCCGAAAAAGCGACTGAGTTGTGTGAGGGCCGACCATGTCAGCTTGCTTCATTTCTCTGTCTACGGTAGTGTTCTCAAATGTACACTTCACAACAAAAAAGGGTCCTATGTGTAATGTCCATGGTTCACATAGTTAACTTTATGTTCATAATGTTCAGTGAGCTTGGTAATGTTTAGTTCTGACCTATAGAGGGCGCTCTATGTTTTACTCCTCAAGAGCAAGACACTCGGGTGAGCTTGTCAGTGCACTACGCGAAGCAGCGGGAGTATTGTCATTGTGGTAGTTCTAGCCATAACAGCAGGAATGTGTCTGTAAGCTTGAAAACGTTCATAAAGAGTCAAACTGGAATCAATGTGTCGGAGCCTTCATTCTAAAACTTTACACTGGCGACGAGGAGTAAAAGTTATATTTTTGTATAACCATGGCTGCTGCATTACCATCGTTCCCTACTTTTGATACAAGTGACGATCACAGCTCATCTATCCGTTGGAGAAAGTGGATACAGCGTTTTGAAAATGTCATTGTTGCGTTGGATGTCAAGGATGAAACAAGACAACGTGCGATGCTTCTACATTATGCAGGGGAAGGTGTACAGGACATTTTTGATACACTGTCAGACACGGGTGACGCAAAAGACTATAAAAAAGCTAAAGATAAACTGAGTGAGTATTTTTCCCCTAAACTCAACGTCACATACGAGACTTACAAATTCAGACAAGCTATACAATTGGCTGGAGAAAGTCTCGACTCTTATCACACTAGGCTGCGACAGCTAGCAGCAACCTGTGAGTTTTCTGATATTGGAAGAGAGATCAAGATGATGATTATCCAGACGTGCACATGTAATAAGCTGCGACGTCAAGCATTACAGAAACCGGAGATGACGCTGACTGAGCTACTATCACTAGGTAGAACCATGGCACTTGCTGAGACTCAAGCATCAGGAATGGAGCAAACACGACACAGTTCGGCTCAAGGAAACATGAGGGAAGATGTTTTGGCTATGAATATGGGGAGGGGAGCTACAAATAAAAGATGCTATAATTGCTCTGGCACTTCTCCCCATCGTGAGGAAACACCGTGCCCAGCGAGGGGGAGAACGTGCAACCCCTGCGGTAAACAAGGACACTTCTCAAAGTGTTGTCGTTCCAAACGACAACAAGGGGGCACCAGAGACCGTCATGAAGTGCATTATATGCACACCAGTGACAGGGAAATCACACCAAACTCAACACATGCAGACAGAGAATCTTCTGAGGAGTATCTGTACACACTTTCTCAAACTAAATCAGACCTCCCACATGCAAACATAAAGGTTGGTGACTGCAAAATAAATGTGATGCTGGATACAGGGGCAACTGTAAATATCATTGATGAGGCAACTTACCAGAGACTGACATATAAGCCCCCACTCACCAAATGCACTGTTCCCATATTTCCCTATGGCTCTCGTAAGCCACTACCTGCCCTGGGAAAATTCACCTCGCTGGTGGAGTCCAAATCACAGTTCACAACTACAACATTCCATGTGTTACAAGGAAATAATGGCAGTTTACTCGGATATGACACTGCCAGTCAACTTGGGCTAATCAAGATTGCTAATGCCCTTCATACATCCCCAGAGCAGCAGGAACAGCTCACATCTCCACGACAACCGGTCGACATACAGCCCACATCAGCTTGCAAACAGACAGAAGCAAATACAGTGGATGATATCCTCACTGAGTACGATGGTCTATTCCATGGATTGGGCAAGTTGGATGGGGTTCAAGTCAAGTTGCACATAAATAAAGACGTTTCTACTGTCACACAACCTCATAGAAGAGTGCCGTTTCATGTGAGGAAGCGGATTGAAGCTGAACTACAACGCCTGGAGGATCTCGATGTAATTGAAAAGGTTGATGGCCCCACTCCATGGGTTTCTCCGATAGTTGTTGTTCCAAAGCCAAAAGACCCGGAAGGTGTGCGTATATGTGTGGACATGAGCGTACCAAATTGTGCCATCGAAAGAGAAAGACATCTCACACCCACAGTAGATGATGTGATACAGGCACTCAATGGAGACAAGTTCTTCTCAAAGCTGGATTTAAACAGTGGATATCATCAGCTAGAACTGGATCCATCCTCACGATACATCACAACATTCTCCACTCATGTAGGGCTACAACGTTACAAGAGACTGAGCTTTGGGGTCTCGTCGGCTGCAGAGGTGTTCCAAAATGCCATTCAACAGGCCCTGGATGGCATTCCAGGAGTCATCAACCTCAGTGATGACATTCTGGTTTTTGGGGAAACCAGGGCTGCCCATGATCAAGCTCTCAGGGCAACCGTTCAGCGACTGAAAGAAAAAAACCTGACTCTCAACAAGGCCAAGTGCTCATACGCACAGACCACTCTTGACTTCTTCGGATATACGTTCTCAGATGGAGGTTTCTCTCCAGATCCTAAGAAGGTTCAGGCGATTCATGATGCTGCTGCCCCGACCAATGCAAGTGAGATACGCAGTCTCCTTGGCATGGCAAACTACAGCGCCCGATTCATAAAGGATTTTGCCACCATAACTCAACCCTTGCGAGACCTGACAAGGTTTTAACCAGGGCTGTTAACCCTGGTTAAAAGAGAGCAGAACAAGAAATATTTTTGTTTTTGTTTTTTGTTTTATAGCCCTATAAATAATATAAACATGTTTAAAATGAATAATATTTACTCATTTTAAGTGTTTGTGTTTCCAATGCACAATATAACGTTAATATATCAAATATAAATAATCGTTTTCCTGAACAGGAAGTGACTCACTGTCTGATAGAGAATACGTTCCGTTACCGTAGCCGCATTTCTCCTCGCCGTATTTCTCTCGGGCTAGGCGCAATAGCACTCTGAGTGCGCGTGCACGCCGCTTCATCATCGCTGTATCCGTCGCAGCCAATCAGTGCGTAATGCGCTGTGCGTTGAATTATGATGTATTATGATGGAAGCCGGGCGCGATTTGAAGCGGTCTAAGCAGCAGCGTCTATCATTTACGTAGCCGCATTTCTCTGAGACGCTCTCTGTGGGACAGTGGACATTATACACTTTATCAAGCCCTCCGGACCACGTTTCAACTAACTACAGTGAGTTAATGAGTTAATGCGGTCTGTCTCTCTCTCGCTCTCTCTCTCTCTCTCTCTCTCTCTCTCTCTCTCTCTCTCTCTCTCTCTCTCTCTCTCTCTCTCTCTCTCTCTCTCTCTCTCTCTCTCGCTCTCGCTCTCTCAACACAGCGTGTTAATTTCGCTGTGGCCGGGTATTGCATAATGGCTGAATGAATATGAATGGTAACTTGTTTAAAATGACAAGATAGATAGGCCTATATATATGTGTTCATTGTTGATTTGATGATCATACGTGTACAAATGTAGTATGAATCAATTAACTCGACTTAATGTTGGTAACGTTATGAGTCAGAATTCGCTTGGCCAGCTTGGTCAGATGATTGCGACCACCCAAGTGTAGTTCATACCGGCCGCCACTGCTGTGTGTGTGTGTGTGTGTGTGTGCGTGTGTGTGTGTGTGCGTGCGTGCGTGCGTGCGTGCGTGGGTGTGTGTGTGTGTGTGCGCGCGCCTGTGTGTCACCGTTGAAAAGCCCCCCATCATAACACAACTAGAAATCTATACATCTCCACCAGGCGGCTGGACACAGACGTACAAACGCACAAAAACACTTGACTGTTCTCCTATTAGCATTAGCATTAGCATGCTAACACTAACAAACACACAGACAACAACACTGACTGTTCTCCTTATAGTTATTAGCATTAGCATGCTAACACTAACAAACAGACAAAAACACTGACTGTTCTCCTTATAGTTATTAGCATGCTAACACTAACAAACAGACAACACTGACTGTTCTCCTTATAGTTATTAGCATTAGCATGCTAACACTAACAAACAGACAAAAACACTGACTGTTCTCTTTATAGTTATTAGCATGCTAACACTAACAAACAGACAAAAACACTGACTGTTCCCCTTATAGTTATTAGCATGCTAACACTAACAAACAGACAAAAACACTGACTGTTCTCCTTATAGTTATTAGCATGCTAACACTAACAAACAGACAAAAACACTGACTGTTCTGGGAGCATGTCTATATTCCCCGGTTTCTATGTTCCCCGGGTTCTATGTTCCCCGCTCGAGATAAAAAGGGTTCTATGTTCCCCGGGTCCTATGTTCCCCACTCCCGTTGCGGCTTCCGAAAAAGCGACTGAGTTGTGTGAGGGCCGACCATGTCAGCTTGCTTCATTTCTCTGTCTACGGTAGTGTTCTCAAATGTACACTTCACAACAAAAAAGGGTCCTATGTGTAATGTCCATGGTTCACATAGTTGACTTTATGTTCATAATGTTCAGTGAGCTTGGTAATGTTTAGTTCTGACCTATAGAGGGCGCTCTATGTTTTACTCCTCAAGAGCAAGACACTCGGGTGAGCTTGTCAGTGCACTACGGAGAAGCAGCGGGAGTATTGTCATTGTGGTAGTTCTAGCCATAACAGCAGGAATGTGTCTGTAAGCTTGAAAACGTTCATAAAGAGTCAAACTGGAATCAATGTGTCGGAGCCTTCATTCTAAAACTTTACACTGGCGACGAGGAGTAAAAGTTATATTTTTGTATAACCATGGCTGCTGCATTACCATCGTTCCCTACTTTTGATACAAGTGACGATCACAGCTCATCTATCCGTTGGAGAAAGTGGATACAGCGCTTTGAAAATGTCATTGTTGCGTTGGATGTCAAGGATGAAACAAGACAACGTGCGATGCTTCTACATTATGCAGGGGAAGGTGTACAGGACATTTTTGATACACTGTCAGACACGGGTGACGCAAAAGACTATAAAAAAGCTAAAGATAAACTGAGTGAGAATTTTTCCCCTAAACTCAACGTCACATACGAGACTTACAAATTCAGACAAGCTATACAATTGGCTGGAGAAAGTCTCGACTCTTATCACACTAGGCTGCGACAGCTAGCAGCAACCTGTGAGTTTTCTGATATTGGAAGAGAGATCAAGATGATGATTATCCAGACGTGCACATGTAATAAGCTGCGACGTCAAGCATTACAGAAACCGGAGATGACGCTGACTGAGCTACTATCACTAGGTAGAACCATGGCACTTGCTGAGACTCAAGCATCAGGAATGGAGCAAACACGACACAGTTCGGCTCAAGGAAACATGAGGGAAGATGTTTTGGCTATGAATATGGGGAGGGGAGCTACAAATAAAAGATGCTATAATTGCTCTGGCACTTCTCCCCATCGTGAGGAAACACCGTGCCCAGCGAGGGGGAGAACGTGCAACCCCTGCGGTAAACAAGGACACTTCTCAAAGTGTTGTCGTTCCAAACGACAACAAGGGGGCACCAGAGACCGTCATGAAGTGCATTATATGCACACCAGTGACAGGGAAATCACACCAAACTCAACACATGCAGACAGAGAATCTTCTGAGGAGTATCTGTACACACTTTCTCAAACTAAATCAGACCTCCCACATGCAAACATAAAGGTTGGTGACTGCAAAATAAATGTGATGCTGGATACAGGGGCAACTGTAAATATCATTGATGAGGCAACTTACCAGAGACTGACATATAAGCCCCCACTCACCAAATGCACTGTTCCCATATTTCCCTATGGCTCTCGTAAGCCACTACCTGCCCTGGGAAAATTCACCTCGCTGGTGGAGTCCAAATCACAGTTCACAACTACAACATTCCATGTGTTACAAGGAAATAATGGCAGTTTACTCGGATATGACACTGCCAGTCAACTTGGGCTAATCAAGATTGCTAATGCCCTTCATACATCCCCAGAGCAGCAGGAACAGCTCACATCTCCACGACAACCGGTCGACATACAGCCCACATCAGCTTGCAAACAGACAGAAGCAAATACAGTGGATGATATCCTCACTGAGTACGATGGTCTATTCCATGGATTGGGCAAGTTGGATGGGGTTCAAGTCAAGTTGCACATAAATAAAGACGTTTCTACTGTCACACAACCTCATAGAAGAGTGCCGTTTCATGTGAGGAAGCGGATTGAAGCTGAACTACAACGCCTGGAGGATCTCGATGTAATTGAAAAGGTTGATGGCCCCACTCCATGGGTTTCTCCGATAGTTGTTGTTCCAAAGCCAAAAGACCCGGAAGGTGTGCGTATATGTGTGGACATGAGCGTACCAAATTGTGCCATCGAAAGAGAAAGACATCTCACACCCACAGTAGATGATGTGATACAGGCACTCAATGGAGCCAAGTTATTCTCAAAGCTGGATTTAAACAGTGGATATCATCAGCTAGAACTGGATCCATCCTCACGATACATCACAACATTCTCCACTCATGTAGGGCTACAACGTTACAAGAGACTGAGCTTTGGGGTCTCGTCGGCTGCAGAGGTGTTCCAAAATGCCATTCAACAGGCCCTGGATGGCATTCCAGGAGTCATCAACCTCAGTGATGACATTCTGGTTTTTGGGGAAACCAGGGCTGCCCATGATCAAGCTCTCAGGGCAACCGTTCAGCGACTGAAAGAAAAAAACCTGACTCTCAACAAGGCCAAGTGCTCATACGCACAGACCACTCTTGACTTCTTCGGATATACGTTCTCAGATGGAGGTTTCTCTCCAGATCCTAAGAAGGTTCAGGCGATTCATGATGCTGCTGCCCCGACCAATGCAAGTGAGATACGCAGTCTCCTTGGCATGGCAAACTACAGCGCCCGATTCATAAAGGATTTTGCCACCATAACTCAACCCTTGCGAGACCTGACAAGGAAATCTGCTCATTGGACGTGGACCGAAGAACACCAGAGGTCTCTTAATGAGATGAAACGCAGCCTTACTAGTGACGCTGTGATGACCTACTTTGACCCACACAAACTAACTGAACTGGTTGTTGATGCAAGCCCAGTAGGTCTTGGGGCTGTATTGACACAAAGGAACAGTCCAAATGAGCCGGCCAGAGTGATAAGCTATGCAAGTAGAGCACTGTCCCCCATTGAACAAAAGTATTCACAGACAGAACGTGAGGCCCTTGCTATTGTCTGGGGCTGTGAACATTTTCACATATACCTCTATGGTGCAGCCTTCACACTTGTCAGTGATCACAAACCATTGGAATGGATTTTCAATAACCCCAAATCCAAACCACCTGCTCGTATAGAGCGCTGGAGCCTGCGTCTGCAACCATACAACTACACAGTCTGTTACAAGGCTGGCAAAGACAACCCGGCGGATTACATGTCGCGCCACCCGGCACAGGTATCACACATCTCTCACGCTATGTCAGACTTTGTCACTGAAAATGCTGTACCCAAGGCGATGACACTGGCGGAAATTCAGGATGCAACCACAACTGATCCCACTCTACGTGAAGTAATTCGACTCATTAAAGATGACTCTTGGAGGTTGCTGTCTGACAAACGGGACTCTATTGATGGAGTTGACAGATCTGCTCTTGTGTCGTTCAAGAAAATAAAAGATGAACTGACAGTGACTGTTAATGGTGACACTGTACTGCGTGGCACAAAGATTGTCGTCCCCCACTCTTTACAAGTCAGAGCAATATCACTTGCACATGAAGGCCACCAGGGGGTGGTCAAAACTAAGAAGCTGATCAGGGAGAAAGTCTGATTCCCTGGAATTGACAAGCAAGTGGAGGCAATGATAGCTGGCTGCATCCCATGTCAGGCTGTTGTGCCCAATCACACACAAGAACCCCTCTGCATGTCTGATCTGCCATCGTCACCATGGGAAAAGGTTAGTGTTGATTTCTGTGGTCCATTCCCCTCTGGGGATTATCTTTTGGTAGTTGTTGATGAATATTCAAGGTACCCAGAGGTTGAGATTCTTCAGTCCACGTCAGCCAGGGCCACTATCCCTAAACTCGACAAGATATTCTCAACACTGGGAATTCCACTGCAGGTCAAAACGGATAATGGCCCCCCCTTTCAGAGCTCGGAATTTGCAGATTTTGCAACATATTTGGGTTTTAAACACAGAAAGATAACTCCATTGTGGCCTCAGGCGAATGGAGAGGCAGAACGGTTCATGCGCACCTTGGAGAAGAATATACGGGCTACACATGTTGAAGGTCGTCCATGGAAACAGACTCTATATGCATTTCTACGCAACTACCGTGCCACGCCACACTGCTCCACTGGGATGGCTCCAGCTGATGTGCTGTTTGGTAGGCCTCTGAGGATCAAGCTACCCACGCCTGCTGTCCACTGTCAGTCTCCGACTGATGCAAAAATACGACGAGCAGATGCAATGGCGAAGGACAGGATGAAACATAATGCGGAAAGGAGGCGCCATGTGGTTCCTTTGGCTCTGAAGGCTGGTGATAGAGTTCTCTGTCATCAAAAGAAGGAAGGGAAGCTATGCCCTGCTTACAATCCCCACCCATACAAGATCATCGTGATCAAAGGCTCCATGGTGACAGCTAAACGTAACAATCATGTCATCACCAGAAACTCATCCCACTTTAAGAATTTACCTAAGGTGGATGATCACCACTCTCAATCAGCTGACATGCAAGGTGTCATAGACTGGACTGAAATAGATCCTCACTACACTGCAGAACGTGTATGCCCTGACAGCCCCAGGCCACAGCCACCTGGTCACAGGTACCCAGTGAGGGAAAGCAGAAGACCCCCATCATACCTCACTGACTTTGAATAATGTGCATAATGTAATAATGTTCTAAAATACATTGTTGAGTTCAACTAATGTGTAGTTATTGTTAAAGAAAATAGGGTTGTAATGTCCATGGTTCACATAGTTGACTTTATGTTCATAATGTTCAGTGAGCTTGGTAATGTTTAGTTCTGACCTATAGAGGGCGCTCTATGTTTTACTCCTCAAGAGCAAGACACTCGGGTGAGCTTGTCAGTGCACTACGGAGAAGCAGCGGGAGTATTGTCATTGTGGTAGTTCTAGCCATAACAGCAGGAATGTGTCTGTAAGCTTGAAAAGGTTCATAAAGAGTCAAACTGGAATCAATGTGTCGGAGCCTTCATTCTAAAACTTTACACTATGTTCCCCGGGTCCTATGTTCCCCGCTATTTCATCATGCACCTGATGCGCTCTGGTGATATTATAAATTATTATTATAATTTTTAATATTAATAACTATTATATTACAATAAAAGACAGCTCCGTCTTTTAATACACACATATATTGTACAGTAACGTTAAATAAACACGTACAGTCCCCGCTGAAATAAAGGTTCTGCACGCACATCGGCAGTGATCTACAGCAGTGGTTTTCAACCAGTGGTAAAATACCATAAAAGATAGCCACTTATACTATTTTGAGAAGATAATTAATCTGTATCGCAACGGAGTCACGGATCTGGTCGGGGCATTTAGCATTATGTCGGGAAAAATTTTATGAAATAAACAAACCCCCTGGACCACCTCCTAGTAGAGACTCCCCCCCCCCCCTCTGGACCACCTCCTAGTAGAGACTCACCCCCCCCCCTCTGGACCACCTCCTAGTAGAGACTCCCCCCCCCCCCCTGGACCACCTCCTAGTAGAGACTCACCCCCCCCCCCTCTGGACCACCTCCTAGTAGAGACTCACCCCCCCCCCCTCTGGACCACCTCCTAGTAGAGACTCCCCCCCCCCCCCTGGACCACCTCCTAGTAGAGACTCAGCCCCCCCCCCCCTCCAGACCACCTCCTAGTAGAGACTCACCCCCCCCCTCCAGACCACCTCCTAGTAGAGACTCACCCCCCCCCCCCCCCTCCCCTCTGGACCACCTCCTAGTAGAGACTCACCCCCCCCCCCCCTCTGGACCACCTCCTAGTAGAGACTCACCCCCCCCCCCTCTGGACCACCCCCTAGTAGAGACTCACCCCCCCCCCTCTGGACCACCTCCTAGTAGAGACTCAGCCCCCCCCCCCCCCCCTGGACCACCTCCTAGTAGAGACTCCCCCCCCCCCTCTGGACCACCTCCTAGTAGAGACTCAGCCCCCCCCCCCCCCCCCTCTGGACCACCTCCTAGTAGAGACTCAGCCCCCCCCCCCCCTCTGGACCACCTCCTAGTAGAGACTCACCCCCCCCCCCCCCCCCCCTGGACCACCTCCTAGTAGAGACTCCCCCCCCCCCCCCCCCCCGTCGTCCTTGTGCATACATGAAATGGGCCCTGGAGCAAGGTGCCTCGCTGAATTATGACTGGCAATAGCGAATAAAATAAATACAGTGAGAAAAATGTAGATCTACGTTTCCGGCACTCAACCGTCGGGCGACAAAAACGCAGTTCTACGTTAACGGCACCCAAAGGGTTAATGGTCCCGTGAAAAACAATGAAAACCGGACATTTTCATGATTTAGAAAACCCCACCGGACGCCCCGGACAGGGTGTGAAAAGTGTCCTGACAAAAGAGGACATTTGGTCACCCTAGGTTATAGGAAGCATAGGACGAATGTTAGGAAGGATGTTAGGAAGCATAGGAAGGGTGATAGGAAACAGGCTCTCAGCCTCGTGAGATTAGCTCCAGATGGACAGACGAAACACGCAACCAAATGAATGATCCCCCCCCAAGCTACCTCCTAGTGGAGATGGAGTTTATAATGAACTAATTATTTGCAAATCACACACCACTAATAATAACCAGAGCTGCTTCTCGATGTCTATAATACGAGACCTCAGTTGTTGCTCATGTGGAATGAATTCATATTTATTTTCAATATATAATGAAATCTCAATTTAGGAAAACTGAATTTATAGATTTTCAAATAATAAAGTTCACTTCATTCATAATATTTTCCACAAGTGGTGCGTGGCAGTGAATACCTTTGCCGGTCTCAAGCAGGCAGGCACCTCTGCCCTTACGCTGTGCTGCTGAAAGCCCTGTGATCGTGGCTAGATTAACTTTTCATGAGCCTCACAAGGGCGATTCACTGTGCTCAGCCAAACTCACATAATTTGCAAAAACAGCATTTGATTTCCTAATAATGGTTCAGTGTCACGTCCAATTCAGTCTGCTCACTCGACGGCAGCAATTACCAAACCGTACATGTGCAGATAACTCCTTCAGCGGGCGATAATAAGTCACTTTCTTTGTTACAGACCCTGAACAAACTTGGGGCGGAAACACGTGAAGCAGAGGTAATGCGCCAAGTGGAGCGTGCGTGTATACAAACCCCCCTGACCGTCCTGCAGAAAACCCCTCCGCTGTGACAAAAGCAGGTCCGACTGGGTTGAAGGTGATTCCGCTTTTAATCGTGTCGAGATCCCAAACCACGACAGAAGCTAACAATAGGGAATTACAGCTGCTTGTTTGTGGAAGTCACTTCTCTTCTGGAAGTAAAAGGGTTGCGGGTTGATTGACCGCCGGTGGTTTATGAACTCGGGAGGGACCTATTGTGGGCCGGTGGGTTTCTTTGTTGCGTTCCTCTATTGCTGTATTTGGTTTTCTCTCCATAAGCGTGACGGTCAGAGGTCACTGTACAGAAAGGCCCACACAGACCTCTTCCCTGGGGATGATCAGTCAGATCCAGCCGTCCATGTTTCTCCCATGAGTTCGTTTTGTTTTGCTTTGCTTGCTAAAGGCTCCGCTACGTCCTCATGCCGGGTGATCAAAGGTGAGGCCGGTCGGTGTAGAGGCTCGTTCGGCCCCCTATAGGGAAGCGGCTCAGAGGTTTAAAAACGACTAATGCTTTTATTTCATTCCGTTTGGATTATTGTAATAACTTGTTACCTCTTTAAATAAGTCTGCTTTGGACCGCCTGCAAATTGTCCAAAATGCAGCTGCTAGACTTTTTTATTTGATTGTTTTAGATTTATTTTAGCATTTTTACAGCTTTTTTTTGGAGGAGGAGAGGGAGAACGGGAGAAGATGTGGGCAGGAGATGCGACAAATCAGCCCGGGAGCGGGAGGCGAACCCGGGACGGCTGCGTGGGCCACTGGGACGCCGCTAGCTGCTAGACTTTTAACCAGAAATAATAAGACGTCTCATATCACACCTATGTTGGCCTTCCTACACTGGCTCCCTTTAACATGTTGAGTTCATTTGAAGGTGCTACTCACTACTTTTAGAGCCCTTCATGGTCTATCACCTGGATACATCTCAGACCTTCTTATACCTCACTCATCAAACCGGGCCCTTAGATCCTCTGACAAACTTCTATTGTCGGTCCCTAGGGCCCGGGCTTGCAACCCGGGGTGATCGTGCCTTTCAGGTAGCTGCTCCCAAACTGTGGAACGCCCTCCCTTTCTCTCCGAGATCAGTAGAAACAGGCAACTCGTTTAAAAAACAGCTAAAAACGCGACTGTTCAGACAGGCGTTTGGCTCGTTTTATCTTGGTCTTATTTTGTATTATATCTCTAGTTGGTGTGTTTAATTGGTTCTACGTATTAATGATGTTGTTTGATGCTCTTAATTTCTTTTGATTGGAAAGCACTTTGTAATCCTGTATCTAGAAAGGTGCTATATAAATAAAATAAATAAATAAAACGTATCGGTCCAGCCCGCTCGAGCTTTCCTGTTTCTTTACGTTTGTAACGCTACATTTACATTTACATTTACATTTAGTCATTTAGCTGACGCTTTTATCCAAAGCGACTTACAAGTTCTGTACGACAAGCCATCAGGAAGAGCACAACTCTATCAGCTGAGTAACAATGTTCATCAAAGTGTTGAGTGCTACAGTGTAGGTTAGTTTATTAGGACAAGTGCATGACAGTATGGTTAGTTAGGGTTAGATTTTTTTTTTTTTTTTTTTTTTATTCAGATAATGGTTGAAGAAGTGAGTCTTTAGTCGACGGCGAAAGATTGGACGTGTTTCGGCTGTCCTAACTGGGGTGGGTAGTTCATTCCACCATTGTGGGGCAAGGACTGAGAATAGGCGACTTCTCTTTGATGACCCTCCCGGAGCTTGGATAGGAGTAGGTCTGAGGCGGCCAGAAGATGCAGAGCGTAGGGGTCTTGAGGGTGTGTAGTTAGAGACCATTGACCGGAGGTAGGCGGGAGCAGTTCCCTTTGCCGCACGGTATGCTAGGTCAAGGGCCTTGAAGCGGATTCGTGCAGCAATGGGGAGCCAGTGCAGGTCCCTAAGAAGTGGGGTGACATGGGCCGACTTCGGTAGGTTTGAGATCAGGCGGGCCGCTGCGTTCTGAATGAGTTGAAGAGGCTTAGTGGCAGTGGCCGGGAGGCCAGCGAGCAGTGCGTTGCAGTAGTCGAGGCGGGAGATGACTGTTGATTGGACGAGGAGTTGGGTGGCTTCTTTTGTCAGGAGGACGAGGAGTTGGGTGGCTTCTTTTGTCAGGAAGGGGCGTATCCTTCTGACGTTGCTCAGGAGGAATCGGCAGGTTCTGGTTGTCGCTGCGATGTGAGCAGAGAAGTTCAACTGGTCGTCGAGGACAACACCAAGGTTCTTGGCGGTCGGGGACGCGGTCACAGCTGCATTCTCGACTGTGATGGAAAGGTCGGTCAGGGGGGAGGATTTGGCCGGCAGGTGGAGCAATTCTACAGTAGCAGCCCTCGCTAAACAAGACGAAAGTCTTTCTCTGGTCTGCATCCCCTTAACAATTGTGTGTATTTAGCCGTACTGTATTGTACCCATTCTGCAATCTGTTAATAAAGTCTTCAATCTATTCAATCAATCAATCAATCACTGGCTGAAACCACATAGATTTGATTTGATTTGATTTGATTTAAAAAATATATATTTTCAATTCCCTTTTCTTTTATATAAAAGGCAGCTTTAGATTTTGTTTGAAACTAGTTTTTAGCGATAAAGAAAAAAACAAAAAAAAACAATCATAACAATATCCCCACTACAGTATGTTGTTACATCATTTTACTGGAGACCAAGATCCTCTTAAGCTGCAACGTCCCTCATATGGGACATTTTTCTGACTTTTTGCAACCGGCACTTTGGCAACCCCTAGTGGCTCGGGTGTGCATATTTTGTAATACAATCTATATATCGAATTGAAGGTTTATTTGTTGCCTGTCGATAGTGACAAAATCCGACAAAATCTGTTCAGCGGTTCTCGAGTTACATGCCGGTATTTGAGGCTTGTGCAAAGTACACGGTATTGCGCAAAATACCACTCCCGACTCAGGCTGCAGTAGTTCCGTCAATCTAGATCCAATCTCGAAAATGATTGTGGATCTTTGTAGCCAATGAGTGTGGCTTCCAATGATACCCCATGTGGGGATGTGTGAATCAGGGATCTAGGTGAACAACTAAATTCTTTAACATGAAGCCAAATGAATTGAAGTCTATGAGAAAACTGAGTTTTTCTTTGTACACAGTTTACCAGAATCACTCCTAATCACTCATTTCTGAATGGATCTTTATGAAATTTGGATATGTACTACATAAGGCTGCAGGCTATGGCTCCGTCTGGATTTGTAAGCCATACCACCTTCTGGGGAAATACTACCTCTGGACTACTAACTACTACAGAAAAACTTGAGTAACACGTTTTTTTACAACTCAAGTTCAGACCATTGTTACTCTATTACGTTAGCACTAACAGAATTTATTTTCTGGAATCAGAAACTTCAGAATGTCATCTTTCAAAAGAGACCAGGCTCATATTTTCTGGAATCAGAAACGTCAGAATGTCATCTTTCAAAAGAGACCAGGCTCATGCATGTGCTATAAGTATAAAGTATGATGTTTTGGTTTGCAAAAAAAGTATGCAATCCTCAAAAACGAAAATGAAAATGGCCAGGAGATTCATTGCAGGTTAACAGGTTGGGCATAAAGCCACT
The DNA here is from genome assembly GCF_963971535.1 of Notolepis coatsorum. Taxonomy (NCBI): domain Eukaryota; kingdom Metazoa; phylum Chordata; class Actinopteri; order Aulopiformes; family Paralepididae; genus Notolepis; species Notolepis coatsorum. Next base: position 110,257,136 of record NC_140168.1, read on the forward strand.
TGTTGGTGCTGGAGCAAGGCTCACAGGGTCACATTGTGCACAGAGACCTTTGACTATACAAAAGGCCAAACAGGCCAAACGTTGGCCTGATGGTGGCGCTAGAGGAAAGGTCACATGGTCACCAAAATCAATATATATCTTCCGCTTGGGATCATGATTGTGCACAGTAAATTCCATGGCAATCTGGCCATTACTTTTCGAAAGATCTCGTTCACTTACAGGCTTACTGTGAGAAGGGGATTTTGGCGGAGCCCAATAGCAAACACAGGGGGAGAGAGAATGGAGCGGTTTAGGGTTGTTTAATGTAGTTTCCCAAGCAGACAGTTTTGACAGATGGAATGTGCGACAGACAGGTATGGAAAATGTTCTTGGGGGTTAGTTCAGGTGCACTCCTTGTGCAGTCCGGGAGAAGGTAGACACGGGCTATGTCGGGGGATGAGAGCAGGGGCACTCCTTTGTGCAGTATCAGCCAGCACGGGAAGGTGCTGGAACAGGAGGTCCTGGGCACACGGAGAACAAGGGTTAGAACAGGAAATATCAATGAGTACAGCAAGGCTTAGGTTCAGTCTTCTTACTTGGAAGGTAGTTTAACACTCCCACCACGAGGATGAGACAAGATCCGGTAGCTGAAGTACCTTCTGGCTGATGAGTGGATGAGTGACAGCTGTGTTGATGAGGGGATGGGTGACAGCTGTGTTTAGTGGAGAGCTGGCGGCGTGCGAGAGTGTGGGAGAGGATGAGAAGGAGTGAGGAAGGTGTGTGGATGATGTGAAGGGATGATGAGGAGGAATGAGGAAGGCCCCTGCTGTGATTACAACACTTACAGAAGGATCTGATTACATGGGCTATTGGAAAAACATGCCTACCACCATGAGGCTAAAGCTCCTCCCATAGTCGAGCGGACCGTACACGGACTGGACTCCGCGGAGGTCCACTGGACTCATTGAGCTTTCATAGTCGATCAGCGGACCTCCACGGACCAATTTCCTACATGTCTCGCGCCAGTTTACTACATTTCCCACAATTCTTTCGCGCTGTTTACACTTCTGTTATGGTGTCATTATCAGATGATGAAGAAGAGCTGCTCTGTTTACTGGATTTGCGGGAGAAAAAGCAGAGACGGTGGTATGTGAGGCCACTCAAAATGTGCGTCTATCTGTGCCATCGTTTTTACCACAAGATGGCGATGGCGTCAAGGGCAAATCTCAAACTCTCCTCGCGATTTAATGCAGGTCATGGTCAACAAAGACCCCAAGCAGCGTTTTGTGTGACACCAAGTGGGCGCCGCGGACGTCCGCGCATCAGAAAATAGGAGCTTCGCACTTGGAGTCTGCTTTGGGTCTGCTTTGAGTACCCTTTGGGTCCGCTTTGAGTCCGCGGGAGTCTTCTCCGTGTACGGTCCGCTCGACTATGGGAGGACCTTAAGGAAGGGGAGGCTAACCTCAGGGCCGGGAATCGATCGAGTTAGCTCAAGTAAACAGAGAAGTTGTTTTTAAATGTATCAGCCTATATAAGGGTACAAGTGAATAATCACTTATATTAAATATAGATATTTTTTTAAATATATAAAAAATAAAAGCAAACTTGATATTGATGTTATGACTCTTGAATAAGAACTTGTGAAGAAATTGCCATAAAACAAATGTATTTTGCGCCATTTCCTTTGTTCACGGCACCCATATTTTTCGACCAATTCAACTTGGCTGAACAACAAATGCGTAACTATGGCCCCTAAAAATGTGTGTAAGTTTGGTGCAACATTGGCGGATGTATTGCTGAGGACCTAGGGGAGCGCAGTGTCAAGTCTGTTGCCAGATGCTGGCGTTATAACAACAAACTTTACCTTTGGCGAGTTTATTGCAAAGGAGTGTCTGAGTGTCTAGTGTGAAGTTGATCGGATGAGCAGTTCTCGAGCATGCTGCTAACAGCTGTACCGTGGGTCAACGCTGCTAACAGCCGTACCGTGGGTCTCCACAACGCTGCTAACAGCCGTACCGTGGGTCTCCACAACGCTGCTAACAGCCGTACCGTGGGTCTCCACAACGCTGCTAACAGCCGTACCGTGGGTCTCCACAACGCTGCTAACAGCCGTACCGTGGGTCTCCACAACGCTGCTAACAGCCGTACCGTGGGTCTCCACAACGCTGCTAACAGCCGTACCGTGGGTCTCCACAACGCTGCTAACAGCCGTACCGTGGGTCTCCACAACGCTGCTAACAGCCGTACCGTGGGTCTCCACAACGCTGCTAACAGCCGTACCGTGGGTCTCCACAACGCTGCTAACAGCCGTACCGTGGGTCTCCACAACGCTGCTAACAGCCGTACCGTGGGTCTCCACAACGCTGCTAACAGCCGTACTGTGGGTCTCCACAACGCTGCTAACAGCCGTACCGTGGGTCTCCACAACGCTGCTAACAGCCGTACCGTGGGTCTCCACAACGCTGCTAACAGCCGTACCGTGGGTCTCCACAACGCTGCTAACAGCCGTACCGTGGGTCTCCACAACGCTGCTAACAGCCGTACTGTGGGTCTCCACAACGCTGCTAACAGCCGTACCGTGGGTCTCCACAACACTGCTAACAGTCGTACCGTGGGTCAACACTGCTAACAGCCGTACCGTGGGTCAACGCTGCTAACAGCCGTACCGTGGGTCAACACTGCTAACAGTCGTACCGTGGGTCAACACTGCTAACAGCCGTACCGTGGGTCAACACTGCTAACAGTCGTACCGTGGGTCAACACTGCTAACAGTCGTACCGTGGGTCAACACTGCTAACAGTCGTACCGTGGGTCAACACTGCTAACAGCTGTACCGTGGGTCAACACTGCTAACAGCCGTACCGTGGGTCAACACTGCTAACAGCCGTACCGTGGGTCAACCCAGTTGTGATAGTCACTCCGGTAGGGGTGTAATGGTAGGGGTGTAACGGTAGGGGTGTAACGGTAGGGGTGTAACGGTAGGGGTGTAACGGTAGGGGTGTAACGGTACACAATGAGGTATGATAGTCTCTCCGGTAGGGGTGTAACGGTAGGGGTGTAACGGTAGGGGTGTAATGGTAGGGGTGTAATGGTAGGGGTGTAACGGTAGGGGTGTAACGGTAGGGGTGTAACGGTAGGGGTGTAACGGTAGGGGTGTAATGGTAGGGGTGTAACGGTAGGGGTGTAACGGTAGGGGTGTAACGGTAGGGGTGTAACGGTAGGGGTGTAACGGTAGGGGTGTAATGGTATGGGTGTAACGGTAGGGGTGTAACGGTAGGGGTGTAACGGTAGGGGTGTAACGGTACTCAACCAGGTGTGATAGTATCTCCGGTCAGGGTGTAACGGTAGGGGTGTAATGGTACACAAAGAACACGGTTCGGTACTCTAGACGTACCTCGGTTTTGAAGTCACGGTTCGGTACAGGTTTTCGGTACAGTGGGGAAAAGTTTGGCTTTCCATGTTCCACTCAGGGGTGATGTAGTGTACAGTAACTAATTGTACTTGTAGGGCTGTCAACGAATATTCTGTATTGAAATTAATAATCTACTTGTAATTTTTTTTGTTTTATAATAATAATTATATTAGATTGTGAAAAAAACAGCCCCCGGTGGGCGGTCATTAGTGGTTAACATCCCGCTGTATTCGTTCGGTACACTACACAGCCATTCGGTACGGTACGGTACACACTGAAACGGTTCGGTTCGGTACAGATACGTGTACCTTTACACCCCTAATGCCTACCAACTGTTCGCTTGTTTTACTGCAACACTACTATCACCGACATGTAAGAAGGGAGATCCCCCCTTGAATGGCCCTTCTAAGTTTTCTCTCCTCCACACTGCCTGTGGCGCATTTTTTCCTATTGCTAGGTTTTAGTGAGTTTTTCCTTACCTTCGCGTGGGGTACGTCTGGGAGTGTTGCATTTTATTTAGCATTTATTTAAATTAATTTTGACTTTATGGTGTTCTTGTTTTGTTCTTGACTTGTTTAAAGAAGACGTGTCCGGCCCATGGGGACATTAACGTGTGTCGTCGGGCCTTACAAATAAATTTGATTTGATTTGATTTATGTGATGGCCTCACTGATTTGAAAAAAAGATATTATAATTATTTTAACTTTTTTACTTAAAAGGAGCTGTACGTTAACCGCTGCCCTAACACTAACACCGGAAATGTCCAAAGAAGTTTACAGTAGATGCTGTTGCCTTCATCTGAGAACAAACAGGAACAAGAATACGTCGCAATGGGCAGAATCTACTGTAGACATTCTGCCAAGAACAGATAGTACAAGTGTCTTAGGTATTGTCACCGGGCGGACTATCAGCTTTGGTCAATTCTAAACCAATGATATGGCTTTTCAGATTTGTGTGTGTGTGTGTGCGTGCGTGCGTGCGTGCGTGCGTGCGTGTGTGTGTGTGTGTGTGTGTGTGTGTGTGTGTGTGTGCTATCATTAGCGCAGCACTGATGGTAACAAAGATTTACGCCGTTGTCGTAACTGTTATTGTCCTGTCTCTCATACAACTATAGATAGCGGCAGCGTCACGGTGGTGTGTAGTGGTTAACACTGTCGCCTCACAGCAAGAAGGTCCAGGGTTCGATTCCTGCTTGGGGACCAGGTTTCCGCGATGCCAGGTACCCAGGTGGGGTATCTCCTGGGCCTTTCTGTGTGGAGTTCTCCCCCTCTGTGCTCGCAAGGGTTTCCCCCCCCCCCCCGATAAGAGAAACCCAATGGAAAAACATGCACAACAACAGATTGCTAACGCTGTGGCGTCCTTGACGAAGACGGACAGGAGCACTTGAATTGGTCCCCGGGGCGCGGCTCACGTTGACGCCCTGTCTGCTCCCGGCTGCCCTTGGGGGGGGAACGACGGGATGGGATAAGTGCAGAGAGACATTTCATTGGCGACTCAGTGCATGTGTGTGTGTGTTCCTGTGGGTCGCCCATCTCGCATGAGTGTGTTAAAACCGCATGACAAATAAAGACTTCTAGTCTAACAATTATTAGATTAAAATAGCACACGTTCTGAATTCTACGTTCATGAACGTGACGTCCACACAGTCAAACCCAATTCTCCAAGGTTGAATAGGTTGAATTGCCTGGAAGCAACCCAAATCCAGACAATGAAAACTGCCGTGTATGTAAAGCCACGAGTAACAACGATAATGAATTTGCATGCTGAAAGAAATAATAATAATAATAATAATAATAATAATAATAATAATAATAATAATAATAATAATAATAATAATAATAATAATAATAATAATAATAATAATAATAATAATAATAATAATAATAATAATAATAATAATAATAATAATAATAATAATAATAATAATAATAATAATAATAATAATAATAATAATAATAATAATAATAATAATAATTTGATCATTTGCTTGAGTGGAATGAAATGTACATCTCTGCATTTAAAAGGAAGTAAACATGGCAGAGAATTATTCAGTTTGCAGTTTGTGTGTGTGTGTGTGCGCGTGTGTGTGCGCGTGTGTGTGCGCGTGTGTGTGCGCGCGCGCGTGTGTATGTGTGTGTGTGTGCGTGTGTGTGTGTGTGTGTGTGTAAGAGAGAGATGGTTTAAAATAAATAATAATACAATTCTTATGTGCCTTAGCATGTTTTAATGGAGTAATATTTTAGCATGTTTTAAGGGAGTAATATTTTAGCATGTTTTAATGGAGTAATATTTTCTGAATGTGTTTCGGTTCCATTAGACGGTCCTTTCAGCCTTTTTCATAAACTTAATGCAATATTCTGTTTCACTGGATCCAGCCCCGAGGCCATTGATCTGGCCTTCCTGCTCACAGACGCTCTCACTTACATAACCCACGACCAGGGCCGCCTCAGGGGGTGTGCGAGCAGTGCGGTCACACAGGGCCTCGCTGGAAGGGGGGCCTCGCACAAAAAAAAATAAAAAAAAATAAAAAGAAAATATATTGTATTTATTATTTTTTATTATTATTATTATTATTTTTTATTTTTTTTTCCAAGGCCCCCCTTCCCGCGAGGCCCTTTTTCATCACAGACCTAAAATCTAGTTTTGCTTATATGCTTATATATTTCACATTAGACACGTTTGTAGAATGTTCCTGGCTCTGCGGCTCTGCACTATTCTCTATTGGAGCTCTGGGGCTCTGCAGCAGACATACTATTGGTTTTAAGAAGGGAGGGGTTACATTATGTGTACGCTGGTGTGCGTCAGCTGCGTTTGACTATTTTGCGCGTGCAGCTTTGGAGGTTATGCTTAGTTATGCCAGCCAAAATGAAGAGGACGGTCATTCGGCAGATGGACTGAAGATGAAAGTTGTTGCATGTTAGACAGTTCAGTCAGGCTAGCCATCCCGGCTAAAGGCAGGGACAGCTAGTTAGCTTTAGCTACGTTATAATATTGAGTGCTAACGTGTGGTTCAGTCGGGATAGCCATGATGATGTCGGCTAGTAGCTAGCTTAGCTAAAGGCTAACTAGCGTTAGCTAACCTAGAGAGAGATTCAATACCATAGTCCCCTCCATACTCATAGCCAAGCTCAGGGACCTGGGCTTGGGCTATGACCTCTGCCAGTGGGTCTTGGACTTCCTGACTGGCAGACCCCAGGTGGTGAGAGCAGGCAACTGCACCTCCTCATCCATCACCCTCAACATAGGGGCCCCCCAGGGCTGTGTTCTGAGTCCCCTCCTCTACTCCCTGTACACACACGACTGTGTGGCTCAGCGGAGTAGCAATACAATCATCAAATTTGCTGACGACACAGTGGTGGTGGGCCTGATCTCTGCCAACGACGAGAGGGCCTACCTGGAAGAGGTCAAGGTCCTGGCGGGATGGTGCCAGGAAAACAGCCTCTCCCTGAACGTCAGCAAAACAAAGGAGATGATTGTGGACTTCAGGAGGTCGGGGGTCAAGGACTACAACTCCCTCAGCATCGACGGGGCACCGGTTGAGAGAGTCAACAGCTTTAAGTACCTCGGAGCCTACATATCCGAGGACTTGACATGGACCACACACATTGACAGTGTTGTGAAGAAGGCACGACAACGCCTCTACTTCCTCAGGCGCCTAAGGAAGTTCCAAGTCAGTCAGAAGATCCTTAAGAACTTCTACTCATGTACAATAGAGAGCATCTTGACCGGCAACATCACCTCCTGGTTTGGGAATAGCACTGCACAAGACCGAAGCAGACTACAAAGAGTGACACGTTCAGCCGAACGCACAATTGGAGGGGGGCTCCCCACCCTCCAGAACATTTACAACAAGCATTGCACGGGCAAGGCTAAGAGAATCATTAAAGACTCCAGTCACCCGAACAACTGCCTCTTTGAACTGCTGCGGTCAGGCAAGCGATACCGGAGTCTCAAGGCGAGCACAGAAAGACTCAGAAGAAGCTTCTATCCCCAGGCCATCAGGCTGCTAAACGAACAATGAATGAACACTACACAACAACAACCACCAAACGCACATAGCACACACATCCACACGCACACACTCACTTTAAACAAACACACTGTAGCACCCACTCCACACACTTTATAGCACACACCCACTTTAAACAAACACACTGTAGCACCCACTCCCCACACTTTATATTTATTGATGAAGGATTGCACTACAACTCGTACACCTTACTGTAAATTGTACCTAAAATTTTACCTCATCCCATTTCTGCTTTGCACTAGATAGTACTGTACATTAGTACACTGCATAGTATTGTATATTATATGGTAACTCAGAACATTGTACATATGTCTATACCGAACACTGTGACCTCATTTTTCTTCTTCTAAATTACATGCTATATTATGTTATTTGATACTATCTTGTCTAGCACAGTCTCTGGAGCGTAACAGTAAGAAGCATTTTGTATGAAAGTATTCTGTACTTCTGTATGACAACTATTAAAGAACTTGAACTTGAACTTGAGAGCGCGTGCAGCATTGTTATGCCAAGATGAAGAGGACGGTCATTCGGCAGATGAACTTCGTCAACTCCAAGAGGTTGTCTCCATCCTCTTGGACGTTTGGTGAGTTTTTAATGCACTCTATTCTATTCCCGCCGTGGATATATCTCTCTCTCTCTCTCGGGAGCCAAACGGGCCGGCTAGCTGTTGTAGTAGCTAACGGTGTGTGGCCTGGTGTCAGCACCTGGTGCGAGGGAGGTGAGCTTGGTGTTTCATTATGAGAATATCTCCATGCTCAAGTCGGCTATAGTCCGCGAGGGACTTGTTGCCGGCACCGCTATGGTAAACACCACTCTGTAGTGGGACGTGTATTGCCTTCTTTTTCCCTTCCCTCTTCGGATGAGAAGAGGAAAACACAGCGGCTGTCTGAAGTGTTGGCCTGTATTGCTTTTCTCACGTTGTACAGTTTTTCAGTGGTAGCCGCATAGCTTGCTTCTGCGTTAGCTAGTGGTTAGCGATAGCCGGGTTGAGCTAACTGTTAGCCAGTTAGCTGTTTAGCTACGACGTTAGCTGCTCATTTTCGCTCGGCTGGGAACGTTAGCTTGATGCTATCAGTTAGCCTAGAGTTAGCTGTTAGCTTGTGCTACGACCATTGACATTAGCCGTGAGAATAGCAGGCCCTGGCATCATCTTTGACAGAAGATGTAGTCGGGCCTGCACCATGACAAGGCCCCGGCCATAGCTTCTTTTTGTCCCGCCAGCGAGAGGCCTTTCGTCAACGTGGAGACCTGTGTTGCGGCCTTTCGCCCTGCGTTCCTAGGTACAGGTAAGATGTCCATTGGACATTACCCCACTCTTCCTTCCTTCCCCTCCCGAATGTTTTGTTAATAACGATGTTTTTTTCCAGGCAAAACATATGTTACTTCACAACATTTGGAGATACGACATGTGCTGTGTGTGAATTGTCTTGGTTGTTTGTGTAGCTTGGGTAGCGTTGGCCAAAGCTGTGTGTGGCCTGGTGTCAGTACCTGGCTACTCTATTTGCAGTTAGCCTATTTAGCTGATGTCGGCCATTGGCTCCTTGCTACTTTGTTTTCTCTGGTATAGACCCTCTTCTCTTTGGATTTAAGTGTTGATCTTTGTCCTTTTGGATCTATGTATATTCATGTTGCCTTTGTGAAGTTATCTTTTCCTTCTGTTTTGTTCTTCCATTAAAAGTTGAATATCCTTTAGGGGCTCATCTTTGCTTATCTCTCTCATACATGCTCTCTCTCTAACACACACACACACACACACAGACATGCTCTCTCTCTCTAACACACAAACACACATGCTCTCTCTCTCTCTCTCTCTCTTTCTAACACACAGACATGCTCTATATCTCTCTCTAACACACAAAATGACATGCTCTCTCTCTATATATTTCTCTCTCTTTCTAACACACATATACATGCTCTCTCTCTAACACACACACACAAACAGACATGCTCTCTCTCTATCTCTCTCTCTCTGGCCTTGCTCTGGTGGAGGGTCAGGGGCATTGCCGGGTCTGTGCAGCGATAACACTGTATATTGACTGTAGAACGGGAGCTCTCTCTCACTCTCTCTCTTGCTATATGTTGACTGTATCATGCCCAGCCTCGGGCAGCGCTATTATTTAAGAATATGTTGACTGTATAAAAAAAAAAAAAAAAAATTATATATATTTTTTTCTTTTTTTACCTTTTAGGGGTACAGGGCCTCGCATTTCCTGCCCACGACCACATGTAGGACTGGGAACAATATGCTTGCTTTTAGAATGTAGGTCCCTCTGTGTGCGTTCCGTGTATCCGTTGCAGCTACGGAGTCTGCTTTGTAACCTGCCATTATTTTGGTATCATTGTAAAATAATAACAGGATATGATAATTAGGGGTGTAACACTCAGTTACCACTCTACCACTAGGGGCGCTCGGGCGCCGCCCCCCCTCAGGCCCTACCCTGGTTATATGAGAGAAGAAGAAAAATAAGTTTTTAGTTTTTTGTTTTATAGCCCTATAAATAATATAAACATGTTTAAAATTAATAATATTTACTCATTTTAAGTATGTTTGTGTTTCCAATGCACAATATAACGTTATTATATAAAAAAAATTACTTTAATTTTTTTTATTATTTTTTTGTATTTCTCGGCCCGGGCTAGATGCGATAGCGCTCTGAGTGCGTGTCACGGTTTGATCGCTGTATCCGTCACAGCCAATCAGTGCGTAACGCGTTGTGCGTTGAAATATGACTATTATGTTGGAATCCGGGCGCGATTTGAAGCGGTCTAGCCAGTAGCGTCAAGAATTTCTGTAGCCGCATTTCGCGGAGACGCTCTCTGATTGGCCGACGCCAGTATTTTTTTCCGTAGCAGAATTTCACAGAGACGAAATCATTTTTTATTTTTTTTATATATAATATTTTTTTTAAACTCATAAAATATATGTGATCAAGTCCAGCGTTTGTGCCGACATGTCTCCATTTTCATTTTCCAGATTTTTCCAGGTTGTGAAAGTACAGAATGTAAGCTTTCAAATGATGTGTCATACTTTGAAATCTGAGAATGTTTTGAATATCATGTATTCATTTAAATCTTGTAACTCAGTCTGTTGTCTAGAATGCTCGAGGGGAGGAAATGCCTCTGATTTTCACACTTCAGCTAGTTTGGGGGGGGGGCGTGGACAACTACCCTCACCTGAATGCGTCCATTGTTAACGTTAATGACTCTCTCTGTGTGAATGCCTTTACCTGGCTCAGTTAATCTGAATCCCAACGCGCAGCTCTATTCAGATGCAAAAATACCCCCCCCCCCACTCTCCTCTGTGGAGAGTACAAACTGTTTCAAATGTGTTTATTATTGAATGGATCTGACATCATCTGTACTGTCTATCTGTATGTCATGTATGTCATATATGTTATGATGAATTGAAAATGGGGGACCCTGATGTAAACAAGACGAAAGTCTTTCTCTGGTCTGCATCCCCTTAACAATTGTATGTATTGAGCTGTACTGTACTGTACCCATTCTGCAATCTGTTAATAAACTTTTCAATCAATCAATCAATGAGAGAGAGAGAGAGAGAGAGAGAGAGCGAGAGAGCGAGAGAGCGAGAGAGAGAGAGAGAGAGAGAGAGAGAGAGAGAGAGCTGTGCGTGTTTGTGTTGGGCTATTGGAAACGTGGTTGCATTTGACTGACTGATCATATATTGATCGATGGCAATGGTGATAATATTCGCCAATGCGTGCCTTGTACATGTTTGCAAAATGTTTGGTATAGCGCCCCTAGTGGCGAAGCATCCACGAGCCGCTACTGGTAACACTGCATCGAACCTAAGGTCGAAATGCATCGAATCGTGGTCAAATTAATATTGAATCATTGCGTGAAGAATCGTAATCGAATCGTTGTGGGGTCAAATATTTACACCCCTATTATTGACCTATAGTCCATTCAGTGAATCAGTTCCCCCAGCGCACCTTTGTGTATTCAAATTTTGGGGTGAAATTAACTGATCGAAAATTTATCGAATCGAATCCAATCGAATCGTGGTCAAATTAAGAGATTTCATGATGCATTGAATCGTTACCTGAAGAATCGCAATCGAGTCGAATCGTTGTGGGGTCAAATATTTACACCCCTAATGATAATGAATCTCATCTTATCTCAAGTCATCACTGAATGATGGCTATTAAAACTCCTTATGCTGAGGGCACATTTTGCATAAAACGCCTGACTATAAGTAATTTGCAATTTATTACTTGAACCATTATGCATGAGTCTGGTCTCTTTTGAAAGGAAACATGCTGAACTTTCTTCCACAACAGGTTAGAATCACTCTTGAGTGCTGATATAATAATAATAATAATAATAATAATAATAATAATAATAATAATAATAATAATAATAATAATAATAATAATAATAATAATAATAATAATAATAATAATAATAATAATAATAATAATAATAATAATAATAATAATAATAATAATAATAATAATAATAATAATAATAATAATAATAATAATAATAATAATAATAATAATAATAATAATAATAATAATAATAATAATAATAATAATAATAACAATAATAACAATAACAATAATAATAATAATAATAATAATAATAATAATAATAATAATAATAATAATAATAATAATAATAATAATAATAATAATAATAATAATAATAATAATAATAATAATAATAATAATAATAATAATAATAGCAATAGAGGTTTGAACACACTGAAATAAAAGTTTAGCTTACTCACCTTCTGTTTACTTGTTGCCAGATGCCTGTTTTTGAGTTCCAGCTGAGAGGTAGGAGCTGGAAAACATAACAGTCCCGTAGCCTGAAGTTATCTACAGTACAGGTCCAATCCCACAGGAAATGTGTGTTTTACAGATGTTTTTTTCGAATCCTTGTATCGGTAATAATTCGTCCAAAATGGCCGACCGCTCAGTCATTTGGATGGCGAGCAGTGGCGGCTCCCCACTAGGGGCGCTCGGGCGCCGCCCCCCCTCAGGAACTACCCTGGTTATATGAGAGAACAAGAAAAATAAGTTTTTAGTTTTTAGTTTTATAGCCCTATAAATAATATAAACATGTTTAAAATGAATAATATTTACTCATTTTAAGTATGTTTGTATTTCCAATGCACAATATAACGTTATTATCGCAATTAAAAAACACTCGTTTTCCAGAGCAGGAAGTGACATCACGTTTTTTTATTTTTTTTTATTTTTTCGTATTTCTCGGCCCGGGCTATACGCGATAGCGCTCTGAGTGCGCGTCACAGTTTGATCGCTGTATCCGTCACAGCCAATCAGTGCATAGCGCGTTGTGCGTTGAAATATGACTATTATGTTGGAATCCGGGCGCGATTTGAAGCGGTCTAGCCAGTAGCGTCAAGAATATCTGTAGCCGCATTTCGCGGAGACGCTCTCTGATTGGCCGACGCCAGTATTTTTTTCCGTAGCAGAATTTCACAGAGACGATCTCTGATTGGCCGAATCCAATTTCTAATGTTCCAATTCTAGGTTATTTCTAGGTTGGTCGGTGGAGATAGTTGTGTTGTTGTGAGAATGATGCAGGCAGCTGTTTGTCTTAGACGAGCGTGCCGTGACTGCAAGTTCTTTAGACTGTTAAGCTTAGGCACTCTTTCAAAGTTGGTTAAGGTTAGAGTTTGTCTTAGAGCATGGCGATAGAACGCCAGGTAGTTTGCAGTCTGTTCGAGCGGAAATGGACAAAGGAATGTACTTGTGTTGTGCTATCGAGCTAACACTTGGCTAACAAGCTATATGGCGGATATTGAGACAGACTACAGTGGACAGTGGTCTGGAATACATCATCAGTGGATTATACACGTTTATCAAGCTCTCCTGCCCTGGACGTTTCAACTAAACAGTGAGTCTCTCTCTCTCTTTTTTTTAGGAGCAGTACTGTTAGGCTACTGCTGGCCATTCATGAAGCGAGACATTGCTGATTGTTTATTTATTTTATAACACAAGACTATGACTACCAACTGCCTAGCCAGCCGTGTATCAATCTTGGATGCAATAATAACGTTACCACGGCACACTGACTATGTCGATGGCTCATTGATTTAACTACTGCAGCTCTCTCGGATTGAAAATTCGTGGATTATGGCTTGTTCAATATCGTCTATGTTTGAATGAATGAATGAATGAGAACTTTATTAACAGATTGCAGAATGGGTACAATACAGTACGGCTCAATACACACAATTGTTAAGGGGATGCAGACCAGAGAAAGACGTTTGTCTTGTTTACATCAGGGTCCCAGATTTTCGATTCATATCGATAGTTTAATAGCTAGCCTTGGCTCGTTTAACAATATGCAAAATATGTGTACAGCCCTGTACTCATACTGAAGTTATTCTTGGTATATAATAGGTCTGATTGTGTAACGAATCGATTCCACGTCGCGCTGTGTGTGAGAAAGAGAAGGAGAGAGGGAGAGATCTGCCTGTGTTTGGAGACGGGCGAGTTTTGTTTCTAACTTTTCTATTTATATATTGTGTTTCAAGTTGTGAATTAGAGTCTAGACTATACTTTATTTGACTGGTTGTGTGTTGTTGTAGTAACAGCTGAGCGACTCGTTCATAAGAGCTGATTCATTGCCGTGAGCGTGAGTCGAATCGCTCACGTCTTGCCATGAGTCTGTTGCGTGGTACTGTACTGTACATGTTTGCATTTGCAAAATGTTTGGTATAGCGCCCCTAGTGGCGAAGTACCCACCGGCCGCCACTGATGGCGAGTGAGAAATTCTCCAAACAAACAACTTCTTCATCTTCTTCTCCGTTTACGGTAGGAATCAGCGCTCATGTAAGATACCATTAGCTCCAGAATTCCATTGGCTACAAAAGCGGTCAATCATTTTCACCGTCAGAGGCTACTGGTCCATTCAGGACCCAGCCAAACCGAACGCGGTCACTTGTCCGAACGGCTTGTCAAATGACGCTCGTCTGCGGTTTCGTCTTGTAACTCGAGACTGGAAGCACGCAATAGGTCGAGTGTGGTGACGATCGAAAGGCGGCAAATTCAACTTTCCAATAATGTATCGGTCGATCGGCAAAAACGCAGCCCGGAGCCAATAAAGTTAAATGCGGGATTAACATGTTCTTTCCATACTTGCCTGTACTGAGAGGGCTGGATGTACTGAGAGGGTTGGATGTACTGAGAGGGCTGCCTGTACTGAGAGGGCTGGATGTGCTGAGAGGGCTGGATGTGCTGAGAGGGCTGGATGTACTGAGAGGGCTGGATGTACTGAGAGGGCTGGATGTACTGAGAGGGCTGCATGTGCTGAGAGGGCTGGATGTACTGAGAGGGCTGGATGTACTGAGAGGGCTGGATGTACTGAGAGGGCTGGATGTGCTGAGAGGGCTGGATGTGCTGAGAGGGCTGGATGTACTGAGAGGGCTGGATGTACTGAGAGGGCTGGATGTACTGAGAGGGCTGGATGTGCTGAGAGGGCTGGATGTACTGAGAGGGCTGGATGTACTGAGAGGGCTGGATGTACTGAGAGGGCTGGATGTACTGAGAGGGCTGGATGTACTGAGAGGGTTGGATGTACTGAGAGGGCTGGATGTACTGAGAGGGCTGGATGTACTGAGAGGGCTGGATGTACTGAGAGGGCTGGATGTACTGAGAGGGTTGGATGTACTGAGAGGGCTGGATGTACTGAGAGGGCTGGATGTACTGAGAGGGCTGGATGTACTGAGAGGGCTGGATGTACTGAGAGGGTTGGATGTACTGAGAATGCTGGATGTACTGAGAGGGCTGGATGTGCTGAGAGGGCTGGATGTACTGAGAGGGCTGGATGTACTGAGAGGGCTGGATGTACTGAGAGGGCTGGATGTACTGAGAGGGCTGGATGTGCTGAGAGGGCTGGATGTACTGAGAGGGCTGGATGTGCTGAGAGGGCTGGATGTGCTGAGAGGGCTGGATGTACTGAGACGGCTGGATGTACTGAGAGGGTTGGATGTGCTGAGAGGCTGGATGTACTGAGAGGGTTGGATGTGCTGGGCTGGATGTGCTGAGAGGGCTGGATGTGCTGAGAGGGTTGGATGTACTGAGAGGGCTGGATGTGCTGAGAGGGGTGGATGTACTGAGAGGGCTGGATGTACTGAGAGGGCTGGATGTACTGAGAGGGCTGGATGTACTGAGAGGGCTGGATGTACTGAGAGGGCTGGATGTGCTGAGAGGGCTGGATGTACTGAGAGGGCTGGATGTACTGAGAGGGCTGGATGTACTGAGAGGGCTGGATGTACTGAGAGGGCTGGATGTACTGAGAGGGCTGGATGTACTGAGAGGGCTGGATGTGCAAGCTCCCCTACGCCACGGTGAGTAGATGATGGCAGATTTTTTATTTCAAAGTGAACTGTTGCTTTAACATGGAATGTTTGCTGCATTGGGCTGCGGTGACGTTTGATACTCTGTTTTTAAGTGCTTTTAGCCTGTTTTTATCAAGTGTTTTATCCGATTGTACCCTGTTTTATCCTGTTTTTACCACTCTCTGCAAAACTTGGCCACAGACAGAGCAACAATCGGACATTTCTGAGGTTGTTTACTTACTGGCTTGTTGGCTTGGCGACGCTGACTTCGGACACTATAGAAGTACGGGCTGAGCTTAAATCCATTGAGCACCTCATTGTGGAACTTCTCAGTGGTCAAAACGAGCCCCTGACCCGGCTGGATAGTCTGGAGCCATCGGCCGCTGTCCCCTCGCCTGCTCGCTCCTCCTGGGCAACAGTTGTGAGGAGGAAAAGAAAGGTATCCCTTCCTCTCTTCGACCCCATGGACTCCCCGCTGCTCTCTAACCATTATGCTCCACTGTCAGAACGCTTAGACGCCTCAGGATCACCTTCTTCTGGCGAGCATGGTGTTATCTAGGGAGCAGCTTCCCCAGATCGGACTCCCCGGCGCGGCAGCGTTGCTTTGCTGGCTGCCTACCCTGGGCTAATGCTAGCCACAGGTAGAAAACCCCACACCGCATCCTCCTGGGCCTCGGTGGAGACAAATGGATTGGGACCAAAGAGAAGGAAGCTGACCTCGCCGCAGATTCCTGATCCCCTGAGTTATGAGGAACCCTTTCATCTCCACGGTGAAACGCCACCGTCTCACTGCTCTGAGATCTCTTCAATTCGGCCACGCAGCGCCGCTGGACTAGCTGCCTGGTCCAAGACGGTGAAGGGGCGACGGCGCCACATCACGTAGGAAACGCACCTCTGCCGGCAGCAACGCTTCCAGGTCACGGTTTACTTCTCTCTCTCCCTCCGGTAAGCATCCCCGAAAATGTTCCCCGCTGGCCCCCACAGCCTCTCCCGATTCCTCACATGCTGGTAACGCTGCTACAGCTAGCATAGCTGATGCTAGTCACCCACCTCCTCCTGCTACCGCAAATAATGGCAAGCCCTCTTTCTTTTCTCCTCCCAAATACATCCTCGTGGGGGATTCCATCATGAGTAACGTCCTGATTCCCAAGGGTATCTCTTACTCCTTTTCTGGTGCAAAAGTTCTTGATCTAATCAAACATATCCCATCCATTGTGGAGTGCTACCCATCTGCTCATACAGTCATCGTGCATGTGGGAGTGAATGACGTCAGCCTCAGGTGTAAACAATCAGTAGACCATCACGAGACATACGGGCACATCAAACTCACCAAAGACTACGAAGCGCTGGCAGAGCTGATAGAGAGCCTTGGGAAAACCTGTACATTCTCCGGTCTAATTCCCACCCTTAGATGGAGCTCAGAACATTTTAGTCGGCTATACAGTGCCGATCAGTGGCTGCGACATTTCAGCTCAACTTGTGGACACGGCTTTATCAGCCACTTCTGTCCAAAAACGTTGCATGTCACATCTCCAACATCGTAGCCTGACATAACACCTTCTCTGTGTTGGATGCTCAGCTGGACCAACACCCTCCCTCCCCTGTAATTATTGTGTCCCATTGGAACAGTCGCAGCCTTGTTGGTCATAAAATGGACAAACAAACCATGCCACACCCCTGCACAAAAAGGGCAGCAAATTAGACCGAGGCAACTACCGGCCTGTTTCTATCCTTACCTCCATCTCGAAAGTCATGGAAAAAATTGTATACGAACAGGTCGAAAAGTACCTAGCGGAAGAAAATCTAATCTACGAATTCCAATCTGGCTTCAGAACATCCCACTCCACTGACAGATGCCTTCTCTATTTAAACGACCACATCAAACAAGAGGTGGACGCAGGCAAATACTGTGGCATGGTCATGCTGGACCTACAAAAGGCCTTCGACACTGTCAATCACACCATTCTGATTGACAAGCTAAAAGCGATTGGTTTTGATAGTCTATCAGTGAGCTGGATGCAATCCTACCTGGAGGGGAGAGAACAGATGGTGGAGGTAAACGGTACCCTATCCCCCCCCCCTCACAGTGAGCTGTGGTGTTCCACAAGGAAGCATACTAAAACCGCTACTGTTCCTAATTTATGCAAATGACATGTCGTCAGCTTGTGACTGCAACTTGTTCCTGTTTGTGGACGACTCAGCCCTGCTGGTATCTGAGAAGAACAAGTTACAGGTTGAAAAAACCCTCAGCTCGGAACTAGGCAAAATCTGCATATGGCTCGCTGATAACAAACTATCATTACACATGGGCAAAACAGAGTCCATTCTCTTCGGCTCAAATAACAAACTCAGCAAGACCGACGGCTTCTCAGTTACAGTGGGTGACAATATTGTCACAAGGAAAGAAGAAATTACCTACCTGGGTTCCATCCTAGAGACAAATCTTTCCTGTGACAAAATGGCATCCAATGTAATAAAAAAAGTCAACCAACGAACTCGATTCTTGTACCGGATCTCCTCTCTAAACAAGAATACCCTGCAGACTCTGGCAGGAGCACTCATTCAAGGGTACTAGGACTATGCTTGCACCTCATGGTACCAAAGCACCTCAAAGGCGCTAAAAACTAAATTACAAACGTCTCAAAACAAACTGGTCAGACTACTGCTTGACCTTACTCCTAGAACCCACCTCACCCCTGCCCACTTTGACAACCTAGGATGGCTTAGAGTAGACGACAGAGTACAGCAACTTGCAATGGGCCTGGTCTACAAGATACACTACACGACCAAGGTACCCATGTACATGTCACAACACCAGAGGGAGCTCCACAAATCATGTTAAACCCAGATTCGGCTCAAACAAGGGACTAAACACGTTTTGCAATTATGCCACATCAATGTGGAACGCCCTACCCAAAGCTGTAAAGGAATGTGAATCACTACCCACTTTCAAAACCACTCTCAAAGAACACCTACGGGAGACTGCAATTCGAAACTGGCCCCTGTAAATGTCCTAACCCAACCCCCTCCAATGTACAGTAAATGACCAAGTATGGTTTTGTCAATATTCCAATGTACAGTTTTGCTTGTACAGTTGTACAGTGTCCCGCACCCACCCACCCCTCCTACCCAACCCCCCCACCCCACCCACCCAACCACCTCCAATGTACAGTCCCCCCCCCCACCCACTCAACCCCACCCCACGTACCCAACCTCCTCCAATGTACAGTTTCTACGTCAAATGTATATACTCTCTTTTCTGGACTCTTTTTGTATCACAAACAGTACTGTATTTGCAAATCTGGTATGTCATAAATGTATAGATGTAGCAGTACTGTCGTGTATATATGTTATGATGAATTGAACATGGCGGACCCTGATGTAAACAAGACGAAAGTCTTTCTCTGGTCTGCATCCCCTTAACAATTGTATGAATTGAGCTGTACTGTACTGTACCCATTCTGCAATCTGTTAATAAAGTTTTCAATCAATCAATCAATCAATCAATCAAAGCCAACCAGACAAAGGAATCCAGTTGTGAAAAGACACAGAAAAACTAAATTCTTCAAAACATTGAATGCATCCAAAATAGTCTGGAACCCACAATGTAAAACAAAGGGCAATTTGGGGGACACCTAAATATTCAGAGTATGATACCTAACCGTGAACAACTGGAGCATCTACTCTGCAATTCTAATATTGACTTTTTAGGTCTGACAGAAACTTGGTTAACCCATTCGTCTCCACAGGCAGCAATAACTATGCCTGGCTATAATGTGTTTAGGAAAGACAGAGACCAAGACAGGCATGGAGGGGTTCTGCTGTATGTCAAAAGCTCCTTGAAATGTACTCAAATTGAATGGCCAAGAGAAGTAGATTTGGAATGTATTGGTGTGAACATCTCACTCTCCCCCGAAATGTCCTTCTGTGTCATTTGTATTTATAGGAAACCCTCAACAAAGGTAGACTTCTATAATGAGGTGAAGGTCGCCCTCAATCACTGTGATTCTAAGAAGGAAATAATTGTTGTTGGTGACCTTAACATTAACACTTTCGCGACCACTGGGGCCCGTCTAATATAATGGTTGAGGACCAGCTTTTGTAAACATAGTATTGCTATCTGTCCATTCTCATTGTCAATTGAGTTCATAAACTGTCCCTTCAAAATGGCTTAAAGAAAAAAAAATGCATCAATAGGTTGTCATTTTATAGCGCCATGAATATAAGCTTTATAGCGGATTTGGTCTCGTATATTTTCTGGAAAGCTAGATAAATGGCTAATAGCTGCTAACGTTACAGTATATCCAATGGCATTTCCGTTTTACAGATGCTACAGAAATAACTAAAACTGCATATGATCGGGACTGTCCCAAAGCATGTATGCATGAAAGGGGGGGGGGGGTGGGGGACGTTGTTTATTATTATTGATTACCAATAACAGTGTTTGTCTAACTAGCCACATACGCTGATCGTATCGTATCATAGCAAGCTCTGATCGGGCTATAATTTACGTGAAAAATATCTTACCATGAGCCGGTGGGATACCCCGGAGCATTTCGATCGCCATCTGGTAGATCGATATGTCCATTGGCTGATGATAAATCCCCTTATTGCATGGTGAAATCTGCGATTCGAAACATAATCCAAGGTACAGGATGCTGATTCAGAATCCGGCTACTAAAAATCTCCATTGAAAGAAAAAAAAATAAGTGATCCGTTCGCCCACAGGGCACATTGCAGTAGCGCGATAGCGCCCCTAAGAGGATCTGGCCGGTATTGCATATTGTAGAATTCATAGAGTATTGAAAATCTGCAGTGCCGGTCGGCGACCTTGAACAGGTTATTAAAATGGAATAAAAGCAATAACAACTTGCCACGGCTTTATACATGATTCTGTCCACAACGCATGGATTTGAAGCACGTATAAACTTGTGGTCGGGCGCCAATGTGTTAACTGGGATGTAAATAAGGAAAGGAAAAATCTTAAACAGATTACCGATTACTTGGGTTTTACTCAACTTATAGAAGAGCCTACTAGGATAACTCCTACCTCGAAAACTAGAATAGACCTACTGTTTACCAATCGACCGGAAAGAATAACTAAGACCTATAATATTTTGACCGGTATATCAGATCACAATGCAATTTTTTTTCTTCAAGAAAGCTAACAAAACAACGATTCTCTAATTCATTCAAATCTAGACCTACTGTATATCAGAACACAGTTCCAAAGAGTCAACAGCACCATCTTGTGGCAGCTCTTAAAGAGCAGGATTGGAGTAAAATTCTCCTAAGTAAGGACATAGAGAGAGAGTGGCTGCGAGTCATTCCTGGCAACAATTAACAAAGAATCAGCAAACTGTATGTTCTTAGAAAAAGTTAAATACTCACTGGACACACATTTCTGTGTTGGTGCCGTCTTCATTGATCTGAAGCGGGCATTTGATACTGTCAACCACCAGGTTCTATTGTCCAAACTTAGACATTTTAATTTCTCTGAAAGAGCTCTATTGTGGATGAAATCATATCTATCCAGTAGAAAGCAATGTGTTTGTGTTGATGGTGTCAAATATCCCTACCTTGACTGTTATACAGGCCTTCCACAGGGTTCAAGTCTTGGGCCAATACTGTTCTCATTCTCTGCCACGCTTATATCCATCCTTGTAGCCAGTCTGCCAGCTCTATTTGTCTATGGAGATGTTCACCTACTTTGCAGGGCTATAACTTTTTTAATTGTATTGCTAAATTGACATTACTATGGCCCATTCAACATCAATTATCTATCGTTCAGGATGTAGGAAGGTTTTACTTTTTCATTCACACATTCATACTAAAATACCATCCAGAGTATAAATATGTTTTTATCGTTTTCTGCTGTATTTCATAGAACGTGAGTGTTCTGAAGGTCCAGATTAACACATAGAGTCTGCGTTTATTATTTTGTATAACTTATATATTGTTTATATATATAAGATATATATTTTCACGTCATCTATTTACCTACCAGTATTCATCATTCGCTTATTTGTATATGTTCCACTCTTAACGCCGTAGACAGCGTGAGCGCATGCGCGGGGTTCTTAGGACATGCCCGGACAGAGTGTGAGAGAGTTATAGAAGAAATGTTTGGTAGCAGTAACAGGACGGCAAGCAACGCATCTTGACAGAGAGCTGTACAGCTAATTAGATACCACATAATATTGTCGAGCCACTATTGGCACAGTATAGTGACTTGTTCGAGCGAAGTAACGTTGAGAGACTTATAGCTGAATCCAGCGGCGTTCTGGATTTAACTACCTATTGAAGACGACATGCGGGTTGGCCTAAGTACACAAGGGCTAACTAGCTAGCAACCATGCCAACGGGCTTTTTGGACTAATAGCTATTAATCCTGCCATCGGGCGCTAGGAATACAGGAACCCGGTCCGTACGAGACCCTCCTCACCAGCGACGACAGGATTATCCCAAGTTTGTCTGCAGCTCTCTGGAGTAGGAGCTCCAGAGAATTACCGCCTCCACCCGCCATCTTGCTTTCCCCGTGCTGCTCGCTTCTTCTCACTCCATTCCAAGCATCAATGGTCGAGTACTCTTAGTTCAGGACTATTCGTTACCTCTGACATTGTTGCATTGACATTATCTTAATAACAGGAGATCTGCGTTCTATATAATATGTATATTTGCTATTAATATTAAAGTGATTATTGAACTTGTATCACTGTCCCGTTGCAGTTAATGGAGTGTCCGCCATTTTGTGTACCTTTAATGTCTGGCTAATTAATATTCTAGTAGTGGTCTAATCTAACATTTAAATACAGTCAGGGTTGTGTAGCCCCTTAGCTACAGTGAGATATAGCCATAAATGTATATATTAGATGATCAAATGCAGTTTGATACCGATCAACGTTATATTAAAAATTTCAACTGTACATGATCCTAAACGTCATGACTCATCATCTGCTGGTGACCGGAAGGGGGGGGGGTCGTTTATAATGCAATGACCGACGTTAAATGTTTCATGTAGTATGGGTGATATATTGATCATAGCAGTTTGTATGGATAATAATAATCAAAAACGCTGAAACTCACCGCAGCTTCCTCGTAGCGATGGGGGATGATACTGGAGCAAAAAGATCGCTATTATGGAATGTTGATCTAGGCGAACCATTTCCGGGTTGTATAATACTATATACGTCCAAATAATGTTGTTTATCGAGTTATGGCAACGGATTGATTATCCAGTGTGTCCAGATGGAGTCCCGGCGAGCGATAGCGAGTGGCCGGACCGAATAGGGGAAACACCAAGCACTTCCGGTCCTTCCGGTTTGGCACCTCGCCGATCGGCCACCAGGTGGCAATGTTGAAGCGTTGGAGAGTTGAGCGGAGTCCTACAGCACCCGTCAAGGATCCGTGGGTGAAATATGAATACCATGACCAATTTGAAATATTGATCTCAAAGACGCTGTAAAACGTCATTGGCAGATTGCGCATGGCGAGGAATGACGTCGTAACACGTCATAGGCGAGAAAAGGGTTAACCTACCTGATGCATGCCAAAACAACAATGTCCAAATGTATGCTGATGACTGTGTAATCTTTACATCTGCAAAATCAATACAAGATGCCTCTGCAACTCTGACATCTGCAATGACCCATGTTCAAGACTGGCTAACAAAATTATGTCTTTCACTTAACACCAAGAAAACAGTGTGTATGATGTTCACAAAGTCACCAGTAGAGGTCACTCACTCTAATGTGTTTCTGGGAGAGGCAGAGCGGGACATTGTAAATGAGTTCAAGTATCTTGGGGTCACATTGGACTCTACATTGACCTTCAAAAGTCACGTGAAGAAAGTAACAAACACAGGCCCTGCCTGCCAGTTAATGCTGCAAGGATGTTTCTGCATTCAATGATTTTATCACACATTGAGTACTGTTTTATCAACTGGTCTCTTTCATATGTCACTACTCTTACACCAATAGAATTACTCTACAAAAAAGCCATAAAAGTATTTGATAGGAAACCAAATTAATTTCATCACTGTAACATTTTAGAAAAACATAACATGCTAAGTTTAGAGAATTTCCAAGTTTTCAAATATACTTGCTTCATGTACAAGGTTCTGCATGGACTTGCCCCTCCCCCATTGAATGAGTTCATCCAACAAAAAGGAGACACTGGCATTACCACCAGGGCCATCAGTAGAGGGGACTGTGAGGTGCCTTTTTGGTATACTACCTTTGCTAAAACTGTGTTCTCTGTTAAAGGTGGTACTGGTAACTACTGGAATAACCTACCAGTTGCTATTAGAGAGTGCCCCACATACTCCATGTTCAAGACCCATCTTAAACTGCATCTTAAGGCAAATCAGAACTGTGATAATTTTGTATCTGATTTAGTTTATGTAACTTGTTTCTTGTTTTTATTGTTGTTTTTATCATTGATTGTCACAATGCTTTCACCTTAAGCAGGCTATTTATTTATTGAAAGAGTTTTTTATGTCTCCTGTTTGCCTGTATTCTTAACCCAAATGGCTCTGATTGGCCACTGATGTTTCTGGTCGCACCAATCGTGTGACGGCAAGTTCTTTCCCCGGTTAAGCTTATAGGCACTCTTTCGAAGTTAGTTAATGTTAGAGTTTGTCTTAGAGCAGGGCGATAGAACGGTTAGGGTTAGGGTTAGGGTTAGGGTTAGGGTTTGCCGCTGGTCAAGGCGGAAATGGGCGCGTCACGCGATTGGGCGCACATGTCACATGACCAGAAACGTCAGTGGCCAATCAGATTCGCAAAACGCATGAGAGAGAGAATACGAATCCCTCTTCTGTCACTTTGAGTGATTTATGACCCTTAAGCCC
Organism: Notolepis coatsorum; assembly: GCF_963971535.1. NCBI lineage: Eukaryota > Metazoa > Chordata > Actinopteri > Aulopiformes > Paralepididae > Notolepis > Notolepis coatsorum. The sequence goes on from NC_140168.1 coordinate 110,281,749, forward strand.
CACCCCCTTCCTGAGGTGTGACTTCCGCTTTTGTGAGTCGTGACTTCCGCTTTCTAAGCCCCGCCCCTTTTATGAGTCGTGACTTCCTCTTTCTGATTTTGTGACTTCCGTTTTCTGAGCCCCACCCCTTTACACACACACACACACACACACACACACACACACACACACACACACACACACACACACATATATTTTCTGAACACAAGGGGGTGCACTTGGCTCAGAAAGAGGAAGTCACGACTCACAAAAGGGCGGGGCTCAGAAAGAGGAAGTCTCGAAGCTGTTTAGGGACTACGGGTGTAAATTAGCTCTTGCTACAACCCCTGCATGTCTACATTTTGTATTTTGTACTTGATGTTCATTGACATGTGTTGTCCCTATCAAATAAACTATCAAATCAAATCAAGCTACAGGCTGGTCCCCAGAAATGAGTCATATTTCGTGGGTCGCCACATAACAATAGCATTGGTATATCTGAATGGGCCTGGGTCATAACGTCCTCACGTTGAGTGGATGTATTGTCATTAGACGGGTACCACGTACAGAGTACAATGAAACAAAGTTGGCATCTAACCAGAGTGGAAAGTAACAGTAATGTGCATTGCAGTATACAGTATAGTCATTTATATAATGAAACTATGGAGTAATTATGCTAAGCTAATCTATGTACAGTGCCCATGGAGCTTACCAAATGAATATGTATTTATGAATACTTTGGGCTTTCCTACATCAAGACACGTTCGTTCCTAGACTCTGGAGAAAGAGAGGACTCCGGCACCACCAACGGTATCGCATTTCACCGCCTTCGTGTTTGGGCTCTATTTTGGCTTTGGGGGCTCGGTGCTTCTATAACGGGACAGAAGGAAAGGTTTTTGGTTGCAGAAGATATCGGTCCTTTTAAAAGCTTCAAAAACAATGGATGGCTGTACAACAATAGGGGTGTTTTTTTTTTGTCCTGACGGCTTCTTCCAGAGTATAACTGGAATGTGTCAAATTACTGTACATTGGATATTCTCCGCTCGCTGGTGGGCCGTCCGGTTTGCAGCGACAAAGGGACACAGTGTAGATGTGCGACTGTATCGTATAGACTTGTCCGACCAGAATTGGGACACAGTGTCGTGTAGACGTGTGACTGTATCGTATAGAGGGGTGGTTGCAGTGCTTTAGTACGACTGGACATTGATCATTATGACCCAAAGATGAAGAAACATGCCAAACGTTTGTCGTACAGTGCCTGCCAGTAGCTCTCTCTCTCTCTCTCTCTCTCTCTCTCTCTCTCTCTCTCTCTCTCTCTCTCTCTCTCTCTCTCTCTCTCTCTCTCTCTCTCTCTCTCTCTCTCTCTCTCTTGGTCGTCACCAAGTTCATCGTGAGGGACTCTGTGGAGGAGAGCATGGTGGAGATCCAGAGGGAGAGGCAGGACCGGGTGGAGAGTGCTTGGGGACTGGGGAATGCAATGGGTACTGTGGGGGGGGGGAGGGGCTGAACATAATGCATTTGAATGTCAAGTGGTTTTTATGTGCTGGAGGAGGTTTTTGGGGTTTGTTGGGGTGGTTGTGGGTGTGTGTGTGTGTGTGTGTGTGTGTGTGTGTGTGTGTGTGTGTGTGTGTGTGTGTGGGTGTGTGTGCGGGTGAGTGTGTGGGTGTGTGTTGTTTTTATGAGGATGCCGTGAGATTTTTGTGTCTCTATTGACTGTTTTTTAGTTGACATGTTTTAATAAAAGACCATCAAAAGTCTCTCTCTCTCTATCTGTCTATCTCTCTCCTCTCTCTCTCTCTCTCTCTCTCTCTCTCTCTCTCTCTCTCTTTCTCTCTCTC
>NC_140168.1:110283765-110369982 GCF_963971535.1 Notolepis coatsorum
GGTCTCGACTCCCCGAGTCAGCATTGCCTGCGGCTTGGGTCGTCATACTATCTCAATTGGCAGAGGTAACGGGTGGAAAGTCGATGGGTGGGAATTGGACGTTGTGGACAGCGACTCCTACAGGTCGGTTGGGGGACGCCTGTACAGCAGAGACAGGATGTATCGGGGGCAGCGTGAGCCTCCCACGCGTTACTCCTCGCCACTGATATGAGAGTCCGCGCTGTCTGGTGAAAAGATGCGACAGGCTGCCTCCTCGTGTACCGGAGGGGACACGTGATGCAAGGCTTCTATCCTCACTACAGCCGACCAGTGGGAGGCATAGTCTAGCAACGTTCAAGACAGGGGAGGGGAGAATTGAAGGGGAGAATTGGCGATACGAAATTGGGATGGGAGAAAAATAGAAAAATAAGGAGAAAAAGTGGATAAAAAAAATTAAAATAAAAGGCATGGGGCTGTTGGGGGGGGGGGGGGGTCTCTGAGTATGTAAAAGTTTGAACTAGTTTGATTATATGAATATATTTTATTTTACTTTGGATTCATTCAAACTTGATTTGGGGAAACAGTGACAGCTCTAAGAGAGTGACAGCTCTAAGAGAGTGACAGCTCTAAGAGAGAGTGACAGCTCTAAGAGAGTGACAGCTCTAAGAGAGTGACAGCTCTAAGAGAGAGTGACAGCTCTAAGAGAGAGTGACAGCTCTAAGAGAGTGACAGCTCTAAGAGAGAGTGACAGCTCTAAGAGAGAGTGACAGCTCTAAGAGAGTGACAGCTCTAAGAGAGTGACAGCACTAAGAGAGTGACAGCACTAAGAGAGTGACAGCTCTAAGAGAGTGACAGCTCTAAGAGAGAGTGACAGCTCTAAGAGAGTGACAGCTCTAAGAGAGTGACAGCTCTAAGAGAGAGTGACAGCTCTAAGAGAGAGTGACAGCTCTAAGAGAGTGACAGCTCTAAGAGAGTGACAGCTCTAAGAGAGAGTGACAGCTCTAAGAGAGAGACAGCTCTAAGAGAGAGACAGCTCTAAGAGAGTGACAGCTCTAAGAGAGAGTGACAGCTCTAAGAGAGTGACAGCTCTAAGAGAGTGACAGCTCTAAGAGAGAGTGACAGCTCTAAGAGAGAGTGACAGCTCTAAGAGAGTGACAGCTCTAAGAGAGTGACAGCTCTAAGAGAGAGACAGCTCTAAGAGAGTGACAGCTCTAAGAGAGTGACAGCTCTAAGAGAGTGACAGCTCTAAGAGAGAGACAGCTCTAAGAGGGTGACAGCTCTAAGAGAGTGACAGCTCTAAGAGAGTGACAGCACTAAGAGAGAGTGACAGCTCTAAGAGAGTGACAGCTCTAAGAGAGAGTGACATCTCTAAGAGAGAGACAGCTCTAAGAGAGAGACAGCTCTAAGAGAGAGACAGCTCTAAGAGAGAGACAGCTCTAAGAGAGTGACAGCTCTAAGAGAGAGACAGCTCTAAGAGAGAGACAGCTCTAAGAGAGAGACAGCTCTAAGAGAGTGACAGCTCTAAGAGAGAGTGACAGCTCTAAGAGAGTGACAGCTCTAAGAGAGAGTGACATCTCTAAGAGAGAGACAGCTCTAAGAGAGAGACAGCTCTAAGAGAGAGACAGCTCTAAGAGAGTGACAGCTCTAAGAGAGAGACAGCTCTAAGAGAGAGACAGCTCTAAGAGAGAGACAGCTCTAAGAGAGTGACAGCTCTAAGAGAGAGTGACAGCTCTAAGAGAGTGACAGCTCTAAGAGAGTGACAGCTCTAAGAGAGAGACAGCTCTAAGAGAGAGACAGCTCTAAGAGAGTGACAGCTCTAAGAGAGTGACAGCTCTAAGAGAGAGTGATAGCACTAAGAGAGTGACAGCTCTAAGAGAGTGACAGCTCTAAGAGAGAGTGACAGCTCTAAGAGAGTGACAGCTCTAAGAGAGTGACAGCTCTAAGAGAGAGTGACACCTCTAAGAGAGTGACAGCTCTAAGAGAGAGTGACAGCTCTAAGAGAGAGACAGCTCTAAGAGAGAGTGACAGCTCTAAGAGAGAGTGACAGCTCTAAGAGAGTGACAGCTCTAAGAGAGAGACAGCTCTAAGAGAGTGACAGCTCTAAGAGAGTGACATCTCTAAAAGAGAGTGACAGCTCTAAGAGAGAGACAGCTCTAAGAGAGAGTGACAGCTCTAAGAGAGAGTGACAGCTCTAAGAGAGTGACAGCTCTAAGAGAGTGACAGCTCTAAGAGAGAAACAGCTCTAAGAGAGAGTGACAGCTCTAAGAGAGAGTGACAGCTCTAAGAGAGAGTGACAGCTCTAAGAGAGTGACAGCTCTAAGAGAGAGACAGCTCTAAGAGAGAGACAGCTCTAAGAGAGTGACAGCTCTAAGAGAGTGACAGCTCCAGCTCTAAGAGAGTGACAGCTCTAAGAGAGTGACAGCTCTAAGAGAGTGACAGCTCTAAGAGAGTGACAGCTCTAAGAGAGAGTGACAGCTCTAAGAGAGTGACAGCTCTAAGAGAGAGAGACAGCTCTAAGAGAGTGACAGCTCTAAGAGAGAGACAGCTCTAAGAGAGTGACAGCTCTAAGAGAGTGACAGCTCTAAGAGAGTGACAGCTCTAAGAGAGAGTGACAGCTCTAAGAGAGAGAGACAGCTCTAAGAGAGTGACAGCTCTAAGAGAGTGACAGCTCTAAGAGAGTGACAGCTCTAAGTGAGAGTGACAGCTCTAAGAGAGAGTGACAGCTCTAAGAGAGAGTGACAGCTCTAAGAGAGTGACAGCTCTAAGAGAGAGTGACAGCTCTAAGAGAGTGACAGCTCTAAGAGAGTGACAGCTCTAAGAGAGTGACAGCTCTAAGAGAGAGACAGCTCTAAGAGAGTGACAGCTCTAGAGTGACAGCTCTAAGAGAGAGACAGCTCTAAGAGAGTGACAGCTCTAAGAGAGTGACAGCTCTAAGAGAGTGACAGCTCTAAGAGAGAGTGACAGCTCTAAGAGAGTGACAGCTCTAAGAGAGTGACAGCTCTAAGAGAGAGACAGCTCTAAGAGAGAGTGACAGCTCTAAGAGAGTGACAGCTCTAAGAGAGTGACAGCTCTAAGAGAGAGACAGCTCTAAGAGAGAGTGACAGCTCTAAGAGAGAGACAGCTCTAAGAGAGTGACAGCTCTAAGAGAGAGTGACAGCTCTAAGAGAGAGACAGCTCTAAGTGAGAGAGACAGCTCTAAGAGAGTGACAGCTCTAAGAGAGTGACAGCTCTAAGAGAGAGTGACAGCTCTAAGAGAGTGACAGCTCTAAGAGAGTGACAGCTCTAAGAGAGAGTGACAGCTCTAAGAGAGTGACAGCTCTAAGAGAGTGACAGCTCTAAGAGAGTGACAGCTCTAAGAGAGAGTGACAGCTCTAAGAGAGTGACAGCTCTAAGAGAGTGACAGCTCTAAGAGAGAGTGACAGCTCTAAGAGAGAGTGACAGCTCTAAGAGAGTGACAGCTCTAAGAGAAAGTGACAGCTCTAAGAGAGTGACAGCTCTAAGAGAGAGTGACAGCTCTAAGAGAGGGTGACAGCTCTAAGAGAGAGTGACAGCTCTAAGAGAGAGTGACAGCTCTAAGAGAGAGAGACAGCTCTAAGAGAGAGTGACAGCTCTAAGAGAGTGACAGCTCTAAGAGAGAGTGACAGCTCTAAGAGAGTGACAGCTCTAAGAGAGAGTGACAGCTCTAAGAGAGTGACAGCTCTAAGAGAGAGACAGCTCTAAGAGAGTGACAGCTCTAAGAGAGTGACAGCTCTAAGAGAGTGACAGCTCTAAGAGAGTGACAGCTCTAAGAGAGAGTGACAGCTCTAAGAGAGAGTGACAGCTCTAAGAGAGTGACAGCTCTAAGAGAGAGACAGCTCTAAGAGAGTGACAGCTCTAAGAGAGAGACAGCTCTAAGAGAGAGACAGCTCTAAGAGAGAGTGACAGCTCTAAGAGAGTGACAGCTCTAAGAGAGAGAGACAGCTCTAAGAGAGTGACAGCTCTAAGAGAGTGACAGCTCTAAGAGAGAGACAGCTCTAAGAGAGAGTGACAGCTCTAAGAGAGTGACAGCTCTAAAAGAGTGACAGCTCTAAGAGAGAGAGACAGCTCTAAGAGAGTGACAGCTCTAAGAGAGAGTGACAGCTCTAAGAGAGTGACAGCTCTAAGAGAGAGTGACAGCTCTAAGAGAGTGACAGCTCTAAGAGAGAGACAGCTCTAAGAGAGTGACAGCTCTAAGAGAGTGACAGCTCTAAGAGAGTGACAGCTCTAAGAGAGAGAGACAGCTCTAAGAGAGTGACAGCTCTAAGAAGAGAGACAGCTCTAAGAGAGTGACAGCTCTAAGAGAGTGACAGCTCTAAGAGAGAGTGACAGCTCTAAGAGAGAGACAGCTCTAAGAGAGAGACAGCTCTAAGAGAGTGACAGCTCTAAGAGAGAGTGACAGCTCTAAGAGAGTGACAGCTCTAAGAGAGTGACAGCTCTAAGAGAGAGTGACAGCTCTAAGAGAGAGTGACAGCTCTAAGAGAGTGACAGCTCTAAGAGAGTGACAGCTCTAAGAGAGAGACAGCTCTAAGAGAGTGACAGCTCTAAGAGAGTGACAGCTCTAAGAGAGTGACAGCTCTAAGAGAGAGACAGCTCTAAGAGAGTGACAGCTCTAAGAGAGTGACAGCTCTAAGAGAGTGACAGCACTAAGAGAGAGTGACAGCTCTAAGAGAGTGACAGCTCTAAGAGAGAGTGACATCTCTAAGAGAGAGACAGCTCTAAGAGAGAGACAGCTCTAAGAGAGAGACAGCTCTAAGAGAGAGACAGCTCTAAGAGAGTGACAGCTCTAAGAGAGAGACAGCTCTAAGAGAGAGACAGCTCTAAGAGAGAGACAGCTCTAAGAGAGTGACAGCTCTAAGAGAGAGTGACAGCTCTAAGAGAGTGACAGCTCTAAGAGAGAGTGACATCTCTAAGAGAGAGACAGCTCTAAGAGAGAGACAGCTCTAAGAGAGAGACAGCTCTAAGAGAGTGACAGCTCTAAGAGAGAGACAGCTCTAAGAGAGAGACAGCTCTAAGAGAGAGACAGCTCTAAGAGAGTGACAGCTCTAAGAGAGAGTGACAGCTCTAAGAGAGTGACAGCTCTAAGAGAGTGACAGCTCTAAGAGAGAGACAGCTCTAAGAGAGAGACAGCTCTAAGAGAGTGACAGCTCTAAGAGAGTGACAGCTCTAAGAGAGAGTGACAGCACTAAGAGAGTGACAGCTCTAAGAGAGTGACAGCTCTAAGAGAGAGTGACAGCTCTAAGAGAGTGACAGCTCTAAGAGAGTGACAGCTCTAAGAGAGAGTGACAGCTCTAAGAGAGTGACAGCTCTAAGAGAGAGTGACAGCTCTAAGAGAGAGACAGCTCTAAGAGAGAGTGACAGCTCTAAGAGAGAGTGACAGCTCTAAGAGAGAGACAGCTCTAAGAGAGTGACAGCTCTAAGAGAGTGACAGCTCTAAAAGAGAGTGACAGCTCTAAGAGAGAGACAGCTCTAAGAGAGAGTGACAGCTCTAAGAGAGAGTGACAGCTCTAAGAGAGTGACAGCTCTAAGAGAGTGACAGCTCTAAGAGAGAACAGCTCTAAGAGAGAGTGACAGCTCTAAGAGAGATTGACAGCTCTAAGAGAGAGTGACAGCTCTAAGAGAGAGTGACAGCTCTAAGAGAGAGTGACAGCTCTAAGAGAGAGTGACAGCTCTAAGAGAGTGACAGCTCTAAGAGAGAGACAGCTCTAAGAGAGAGACAGCTCTAAGAGAGTGACAGCTCTAAGAGAGTGACAGCTCCAGCTCTAAGAGAGTGACAGCTCTAAGAGAGTGACAGCTCTAAGAGAGTGACAGCTCTAAGAGAGTGACAGCTCTAAGAGAGTGACAGCTCTAAGAGAGTGACAGCTCTAAGAGAGAGAGACAGCTCTAAGAGAGTGACAGCTCTAAGAGAGAGACAGCTCTAAGAGAGTGACAGCTCTAAGAGAGTGACAGCTCTAAGAGAGAGTGACAGCTCTAAGAGAGAGAGACAGCTCTAAGAGAGTGACAGCTCTAAGAGAGTGACAGCTCTAAGAGAGTGACAGCTCTAAGTGAGAGTGACAGCTCTAAGAGAGAGTGACAGCTCTAAGAGAGAGTGACAGCTCTAAGAGAGTGACAGCTCTAAGAGAGAGTGACAGCTCTAAGAGAGTGACAGCTCTAAGAGAGTGACATCTCTAAGAGAGTGACAGCTCTAAGAGAGAGACAGCTCTAAGAGAGTGACAGCTCTAAGAGAGTGACAGCTCTAAGAGAGAGTGACAGCTCTAAGAGAGAGACAGCTCTAAGAGAGAGACAGCTCTAAGAGAGTGACAGCTCTAAGAGAGTGACAGCTCTAAGAGAGAGTGACAGCTCTAAGAGAGAGACAGCTCTAAGAGAGTGACAGCTCTAAGAGAGTGACAGCTCTAAGAGAGTGCCAGCTCTAAGAGAGAGTGACAGCTCTAAGAGAGTGACAGCTCTAAGAGAGTGACAGCTCTAAGAGAGAGACAGCTCTAAGAGAGAGTGACAGCTCTAAGAGAGTGACAGCTCTAAGAGAGTGACAGCTCTAAGAGAGAGTGACAGCTCTAAGAGAGAGACAGCTCTAAGAGAGAGACAGCTCTAAGAGAGTGACAGCTCTAAGAGAGTGACAGCTCTAAGAGAGAGTGACAGCTCTAAGAGAGAGTGACAGCTCTAAGTGAGAGTGACAGCTCTAAGAGAGAGTGACAGCTCTAAGAGAGTGACAGCTCTAAGAGAGAGTGACAGCTCTAAGTGAGAGAGACAGCTCTAAGAGAGTGACAGCTCTAAGAGAGTGACAGCTCTAAGAGAGAGTGACAGCTCTAAGAGAGTGACAGCTCTAAGAGAGTGACAGCTCTAAGAGAGAGTGACAGCTCTAAGAGAGTGACAGCTCTAAGAGAGTGACAGCTCTAAGAGAGTGACAGCTCTAAGAGAGTGACAGCTCTAGAGCAGAGAGTGACAGCTCTAAGAGAGTGACAGCTCTAAGAGAGTGACAGCTCTAAGAGAGAGTGACAGCTCTAAGAGAGAGTGACAGCTCTAAGAGAGAGTGACAGCTCTAAGAGAGTGACAGCTCTAAGAGAAAGTGACAGCTCTAAGAGAGTGACAGCTCTAAGAGAGAGTGACAGCTCTAAGAGAGGGTGACAGCTCTAAGAGAGAGTGACAGCTCTAAGAGAGAGTGACAGCTCTAAGAGAGAGAGACAGCTCTAAGAGAGAGTGACAGCTCTAAGAGAGTGACAGCTCTAAGAGAGAGTGACAGCTCTAAGAGAGTGACAGCTCTAAGAGAGAGTGACAGCTCTAAGAGAGTGACAGCTCTAAGAGAGAGACAGCTCTAAGAGAGTGACAGCTCTAAGAGAGTGACAGCTCTAAGAGAGTGACAGCTCTAAGAGAGTGACAGCCCTAAGAGAGTGACAGCTCTAAGAGAGTGACAGCTCTAAGAGAGTGACAGCTCTAAGAGAGAGTGACAGCTCTAAGAGAGAGTGACAGCTCTAAGAGAGTGACAGCTCTAAGAGAGTGACAGCTCTAAGAGAGAGACAGCTCTAAGAGAGTGACAGCTCTAAGAGAGAGACAGCTCTAAGAGAGAGACAGCTCTAAGAGAGAGTGACAGCTCTAAGAGAGTGACAGCTCTAAGAGAGAGAGACAGCTCTAAGAGAGTGACAGCTCTAAGAGAGTGACAGCTCTAAGAGAGAGACAGCTCTAAGAGAGAGTGACAGCTCTAAGAGAGTGACAGCTCTAAAAGAGTGACAGCTCTAAGAGAGAGAGACAGCTCTAAGAGAGTGACAGCTCTAAGAGAGAGTGACAGCTCTAAGAGAGTGACAGCTCTAAGAGAGAGTGACAGCTCTAAGAGAGTGACAGCTCTAAGAGAGAGACAGCTCTAAGAGAGTGACAGCTCTAAGAGAGTGACAGCTCTAAGAGAGTGACAGCTCTAAGAGAGAGAGACAGCTCTAAGAGAGTGACAGCTCTAAGAAAGAGAGACAGCTCTAAGAGAGTGACAGCTCTAAGAGAGTGACAGCTCTAAGAGAGAGACAGCTCTAAGAGAGAGTGACAGCTCTAAGAGAGTGACAGCTCTAAGAGAGTGACAGCTCTAAGAGAGAGACAGCTCTAAGAGAGTGACAGCTCTAAGAGAGAGACAGCTCTAAGAGAGTGACAGCTCTAAGAGAGAGTGACAGCTCTAAGAGAGAGTGACAGCTCTAAGAGAGTGACAGCTCTAAGAGAGTGACAGCTCTAAGAGAGAGTGACAGCTCTAAGAGAGTGACAGCTCTAAGAGAGAGACAGCTCTAAGAGAGTGACAGCTCTAAGAGAGAGACAGCTCTAAGAGAGTGACAGCTCTAAGAGAGTGACAGCTCTAAGAGAGTGACAGCTCTAAGAGAGTGACAGCTCTAAGAGAGAGTGACAGCTCTAAGAGAGTGACAGCTCTAAGAGAGAGACAGCTCTAAGAGAGTGACAGCTCTAAGAGAGAGTGACAGCTCTAAGAGAGATTGACAGCTCTAAGAGAGTGACAGCTCTAAGAGAGTGACAGCTCTAAGAGAGAGTGACAGCTCTAAGAGAGTGACAGCTCTAAGAGAGTGACAGCTCTAAGAGAGAGTGACAGCTCTAAGAGAGAGTGACAGCTCTAAGAGAGTGACAGCTCTAAGAGAGAGTGACAGCTCTAAGAGAGAGTGACAGCTCTAAGAGAGTGACAGCTCTAAGAGAGAGACAGCTCTAAGAGAGTGACAGCTCTAAGAGAGAGTGACAGCTCTAAGAGAGTGACAGCTCTAAGAGAGAGTGACAGCTCTAAGAGAGTGACAGCTCTAAGAGAGAGACAGCTCTAAGAGAGTGACAGCTCTAAGAGAGAGTGACAGCTCTAAGAGAGTGACAGCTCTAAGAGAGAGTGACAGCTCTAAGAGAGAGTGACAGCTCTAAGAGAGTGACAGCTCTAAGAGAGAGACAGCTCTAAGAGAGAGACAGCTCTAAGAGAGTGACAGCTCTAAGAGAGAGTGACAGCTCTAAGAGAGTGACAGCTCTAAGAGAGAGTGACAGCTCTAAGAGAGAGTGACAGCTCTAAGAGAGTGACAGTTCTAAGAGAGTGACAGCTCTAAGAGAGTGACAGCTCTAAGAGAGTGACAGCTCTAAGAGAGAGTGACAGCTCTAAGAGAGTGACAGCTCTAAGAGAGTGACAGCTCTAAGAGAGTGACAGCTCTAAGAAAGAGTGACAGCTCTAAGAGAGAGTGACAGCTCTAAGAGAGTGACAGCTCTAAGAGAGTGACAGCTCTAAGAGAGAGTGACAGCTCTAAGAGAGTGACAGCTCTAAGAGAGTGACAGCTCTAAGAGAGAGACAGCTCTAAGAGAGAGTGACAGCTCTAAGAGAGTGACAGCTCTAAGAGAGTGACAGCTCTAAGAGAGAGACAGCTCTAAGAGAGAGTGACAGCTCTAAGAGAGTGACAGCTCTAAGAGAGTGACAGCTCTAAGAGAGAGACAGCTCTAAGAGAGAGTGACAGCTCTAAGAGAGTGACAGCTCTAAGAGAGAGAGACAGCTCTAAGAGAGAGTGACAGCTCTAAGAGAGTGACAGCTCTAAGAGAGTGACAGCTCTAAGAGAGTGACAGCTCTAAGAGAGAGACAGCTCTAAGAGAGAGAGACAGCTCTAAGAGAGAGTGACAGCTCTAAGAGAGAGTGACAGCTCTAAGAGAGTGACAGCTCTAAGAGAGAGACAGCTCTAAGAGAGTGACAGCTCTAAGAGAGAGACAGCTCTAAGAGAGAGAGACAGCTCTAAGAGAGAGTGACAGCTCTAAGAGAGAGTGACAGCTCTAAGAGAGTGACAGCTCTAAGAGAGAGACAGCTCTAAGAGAGTGACAGCTCTAAGAGAGTGACAGCTCTAAGAGAGAGTGACAGCTCTAAGAGAGAGTGACAGCTCTAAGAGAGAGACAGCTCTAAGAGAGAGACAGCCCTAAGAGAGAGACAGCTCTAAGAGAGAGTGACAGCTCTAAGAGAGTGACAGCTCTAAGAGAGAGTGACAGCTCTAAGAGAGTGACAGCTCTAAGAGAGAGTGACAGCTCTAAGAGAGTGACAGCTCTAAGAGAGAGACAGCTCTAAGAGAGAGACAGCTCTAAGAGAGTGACAGCTCTAAGAGAGTGACAGCTCTAAGAGAGTGACAGCTCTAAGAGAGTGACAGCCCTAAGAGAGAGACAGCTCTAAGAGAGAGTGACAGCTCTAAGAGAGAGACAGCTCTAAGAGAGTGACAGCTCTAAGAGAGTGACAGCTCTAAGAGAGAGACAGCTCTAAGAGAGTGACAGCTCTAAGAGAGAGACAGCTCTAAGAGAGTGACAGCTCTAAGAGATAGACAGCCCTAAGATAGTGACAGCCCTAAGAGAGTGACAGCCCTAAGAGAGTGACAGCTCTAAGAGAGTGACAGCTCTAAGAGAGAGACAGCTCTAAGAGAGTGACAGCTCTAAGAGAGAGAGACAGCCCTAAGAGAGTGACAGCCCTAAGAGAGTGACAGCCCTAAGAGAGTGACAGCTCTAAGAGAGTGACAGCTCTAAGAGAGAGACAGCTCTAAGAGAGTGACAGCTCTAAGAGAGTGACAGCCCTAAGAGAGAGACAGCCCTAAGAGAGAGACAGCTCTAAGAGAGAGACAGCTCTAAGAGAGTGACAGCTCTAAGAGAGAGACAGCTCTAAGAGAGTGACAGCTCTAAGAGAGTGAGAGCCCTAAGAGAGAGACAGCCCTAAGCAGCACCATAATGGGTTTATAACCTGGGTCTGTTGAGACCGGTTTCTGTCCAGTAAAATGTTGCATCTGATAATAACAACAGATAGTAACAGTGTGGAGATTCTTAAGCCTGGATGGGGGGGGGGGGGCTACACTCTACTCTACGAGCGCACTATTCTAGTTACATGTGAGATCATGTAGTTTGTTATATACATACAGATAATGTGCGTGTATCTCCCAGGCTCTGTTAACTTCACAGTAAAGGCTAGACGGTGCAGATTCCCAGAGGCTGAGAGCAGTCCACTCCTAGTCTGGCAACAGGAACCATAAACACTGGCCCGATTAAACTCTTAATTGGATTCACTTGGCATCAAACATAATGCAAGAGCATCAAACAGTCCTCCCTGAAACAAGGATGGAGGGCAGACAGAATAGTGCACTTGAGGAATGCAAGCCTACGTGACATGAGCACGTAGTGAGCGTTCACTCTCAAGCTAGGATTGTTTTTCTCTCAGATATTCGAGTAGAGTCTAGTACAGGCTCCTGCACAAAACCATTACCACCAACAACAACTACTGATTATATTAACCCTTTCACTGCCACACGACAGCCGGTTAACCCTTTACTATCACACAACCGACGGGCTAAAGGGCTAACCTTCTGTATTCAGTGAACGGGTTAACAGGCTGTCGTGTGGCAGTGAAAGGGTTAAATTCACAGACCGTCGGGGAAGCCAGGGTGGCGCACCACGTACAGCGCTGCGGTGCAACGCGGCCGTCCCGGGTTCGACTCCCGGACCCGGCGACCCTTAGCCGAATGTCTTCCCCCCTCTATCCTCCCATACTTCCTCTCCCTCTCTCTGCCGGACTGCCCGGAGAAAAAAACAATAAAATATCGACCAAAAACACAACAATAAAAAAAAGGAAGAAATTCACAGACCGTCAGGCCTGAGCATATTTTGGAACTGTCATACACTTCTGCAGAAACTGGATCCAACGGACAAGATGGAATAATTAGCAGTTGTGCAAAAAAAAAATGACATTTCTTACAATCCGATTTGTAGGAACACTTTATTCCTTCACTGTTACTTCCTGCTGCAATGTAAACGGACCCGTGGACTTCAGTGTCGCAGGAAGCAACAGATGGTGAGGTTCCTGCTCATTTACCCTCCTCTTCCAGACGTAACCTGACCCACATATCTCGCCATGAGGAAGTCATCGCCTGTCCAAGAGCCATCTTGTGTTGTTGTTGTTGTTGTTGTTGTTGTTGTTGTTGTTGTTGTTGTTGTTGTTGTTGTTGTTGTTGTTGTTGACGTCATCGGCGGCATCATTCTGAATCGGCTGCATTCTGCCGCAAGCCTTTCCTCCGCAGCGACCACTCTCTCTCTCTCCTCTCTCTCTCTCCTCTCTCTCTCTCTGTCTATCTCTCTCTCTCTCTCTCTGTCTCTCTCTGTCTATCTCTCTCTCCTCTCTCGCTCTCTCTCGCTCTCTCTCGCTCTCTCTCTCTCTCTCTCTCTCTCTCTCTCTCTCTCTCTCTCTCTCTCTCTCTCTCTCTCTCTCTCTCTCTCTCTCTCTCTCTCTCTCTCTCTCTCTGTCTCTCTCTCTCGCTCTCGCTCTCTCTCTCTCTCCTCTCTCTCTCCTCTATCTCAATTCAATTCAATTCAATTCAATTCAAAAGGGCTTTATTGACATGGGAAACATACGTTTACATTGCCAAAGCCAAACAAAACAAAACAATCAAACAGAGAAAACAAAAGAAATCAGTACATTACAGACGGAATTTCTTGTACAGTCTTTATGGTGGTTGTATTCCATTGGATGTCCTTTTCTTGTCACAGCAGCTCACAAATCTTGCTGCTGTGTTTGCACATTCTTGTATTTCTCCCAGTAGGTATGGGAGTTTTGAGTTATTGTCCATGTTTTCAAAGTCTCTTTGGGTGTTTGCAATTTGTGGGAAGTATATGTCTCTGATGTCTTGGTATAGTGGGCAGGTTGTTAAGAAGTGGAGCTCGGTTTCCACCTCTTCTTGTGTGCAGTGGGTGCATAGTCTGTCTTCGCTTGGGAGCCTGGGCCCTCATTCATCAACGTGGACTTTGACCTTGACCTACTTCCACACGTAAGCACGGAATTTAGAACTAGCGCACGCACAGGGAAGTCGGCATTCATCACACGTGCGTAAGCAGGCTCTACGCACACCTGTCATGATGAATCCCACCTTGGCCCTGCGCCGCAGCTCGTGCACGCTTTCACGTATTTGCATACCAAAACCGCCCCGACCAACCAAATATGGTCAGGCCCTCCCCTTCAAATACCATGAGGGAATCCCTGTGCGTGGAATGTTGGAGGATGGCAAAGCGAACGAAAAAGAGAAACTACACAGACACCGAGGTGGAGGTCCTCGTAACGGAGGTGGATAAATAAAAGGCGGATTTGTAAACGGTGATGTCAGATATCAACGGCTCCCTAAGACCATTGCTGCAATTCTGCCTGGACAGCTCAACATACTAATAAAGACCGTTCGTTGACCACTGTTTGGCGTTGGTTGTGTTGTGTGTCATTATAACCGTGCTGTACAATATGAATGCCTTTATTAGTTGTGTTCGATTGGCTATATGATTTTTAGAGGCATCTATTTTGTTGTCGGCTAATAAAGACCGCGCTGGAATATGACTGCCTTTTCCCGTGTTGTTTGATTAATACCCACGGATTAAAGTTCTCCTCAATTCTATTCCAAATCGCGATGGATCTCCCGTCAATTTTCTACCTGCTGCATGATTTCTAGAGGCATACTACTACAATCTATTTTGATGTCAGTATTGGGTAGCCTATATAAACAATATAATACGAGAGCATATACAAGAACAATGAATCTCACTGCATGTATGATGTATCCTGCCTTTCAATACATGAACTTGAATTCCATCATATAGTCTGTCCACTATCTGCATGGTGTCATTGCAATGCGTTTTCTATTCTTTCTTGTACAGTAAAAAGGGGGAAGAACACTATATTCATATGACTTATTCTGCTTACAGCTTCGAAATTCCACTTGTTTCGTTTAACGTAAAGCCTTTTAAATATAATCAAAACGTTCCCGTGTTTCGGCGGTCTGTGCGCAAAATAATAACGAGTTGAGCTTTATGATTTATGATGAATTGAAAATGGGGGACCCTGATGTAAACAGGACGAAAGTTGGTCTGCATCCACAATTAACAATTGTATGTACTGAGCTGTACTGTACTGTACCCATTCTGCAATATGTTAATAAACTTTTCAATCAATCAATCAATCAAGCTACGCGGAGCGCAGTCAGTCAGTAGCCTACACCCCGTATATTCCGATAACGCTATATAAACCATGAATGAATGAATGAATGAGAACTTTATTAACAGATTGCAGAATGGGTACAGTACAGTACAGCTCAATACATACAATTGTTAAGGGGATGCAGACCAGAGAAAGACTTTCGTCTTGTTTACATCAGGGTCCCCCATTTTCAATTCATCGTAACATATATGACATGCTGCATTCATTCTGAGAGAAAGATCTATTATTCCAAATGCTATTTATAGGGTTTTGACCATAATTACACTACTGTTGCTATTTTACAATGAACTATAATGAACTACGGTTCATAGACATCCAGTGTTATTATGCACAGAAGCTCATTTCCTTGTTGTAATAATATATTCTACCACTGGGCGCGAGGTACGCCAGGTCCGAAATGTGCGTAGATGTAAGCACGAAGTCAAGTTCAAGTTGAAGTTGATGAATCCCACTCTTTGCTTAGAAATGATCGTACGCACGGGTTACGCACAGATCTGTGCGTAGAACACGTTGATGCATGAGGGCCCTGGTCTGCCTATGGCGGCCTTTCTCAATGGCTAGGCTGTGCTCGCTGAGTCTGTACCTAGTCAAGGATCTTCTTAGTATTGGGTCAGTCACAGTGCTCAGGTATTCTGCCACTGTGTACTCTCTGTTTAGGGCTCTGGTTTTGGGTTGTTTCTTTCCAATGTGTCAGATAGTTTTCTTTTTGTTTTCTTATAATTTGATTTAGTCCAGTGTGGTTTCTGTCTGGTGGCTCTGCTTGTGTTTGTGAGCAGAGTCCCAGAACCATCTGGCTGAGTGGGCATCTATCGAGGGTCTCTCTGTGGGTGAGGGCTATGTTGTGGAGTGTGTCTGGGTCGCTTTCTTTTAGGTGATTGTGGAATTTGAATGCTCTTTTTTGAATTTTGATGATTAGTTCTGCTCTGCATGCATTATTTGGCGTTTTCCGTTGGGTGCGGAGAATGGATTTGCAAAATTCTGCATGCAGAGTCTCAATTGGGTGTTTGTCCCATTTGGTGAAGTCTTGGTTTGCAAGTGGGCCCCAGACTTCACAACCATATAGGGAAATCGGTTCTATGACAGAGTCTAATATTTTGAGCCAGATTTTGATTGGAATGTCTAACTTGATGTCCCTTTTTATGGCATAAAAAGCCCTTCTTGCTTTGTCTCTCAGGTCGTTCACAGCTTGGTTGAAGTTCCCTGTAGCACTGATGTTTAGGCCGAGATATGTGTAGTTTTTTGTGTGTTCTAAGGAAATTGTGTCTAGGAGGAATTTGTGTTTTTGTTGTTGTAGGCTGGGCCTTTTTTGGAATATCATAATTTTAGTTTTGTTTAGGTTTACTGTCAGTGCCCATGTCTGGGATAATTTGTGCAGAAGGTCAAGGTGCTGTTGTAGCCCTTCTTTTGTTGGGGACAGCAGCACCAGGTCATCTGCAAACAGTAGACATTTGACTTCTGTGTTTGCTAGGGGGATGCCAGGTGCTGCAGTTTGTTCCAATGTTTTTGCCAGTTCATTTATGTATATGTTGAAGAGGGTTGGACTCAAACTGCACCCCTGTCTAACCCCACGGCGTTGAGGGACGAAGTCTGTGTGTTTCCCTCAATCCTCACAGCACATGTGTTGTTGGTAGGGATGTCCCGATCGCCTTTTTTTGCTTCCGATCCGATCCCGATCATGTGATTTTAAATATCTATCGATCCGATCGTTTCCGATCCGATCTTTCACATTAGTAATAAATTTTGACGCATTTTTGTCAGAAACTGGCAGAGCGAGACAAGCCCATCTGTTGCCTATAATAGTCCGGGGCGCGAGAGCGGAGGCTTTTGTTATTACATTCACCCTGAGAAATGTGCTTCTGCTTCATATGAGAAATATTAAAAGTTTCAATATATGTTTGCACATTAGTATACATTCAGTGTCGAACTTACGTAATGGTCCATTCTGGTCTGAAACGCCGACGATAATCCTCAGTCGCGTAACGTTATCCTCCAGGTGAAAAGTTAGTCTGAAAACTTCGCCTCCAACCTGTCCTCCTTGCTAACATTGCAACTGGCTTGACTTTCTATTTTAAAATGCTTAGTTCCAAACCTCTGACATTAAGTCTAGCTGCTCAAGTCAGTGGATATTAACCGTGTTTCGGGAGCGACGTGTTGTACTGTTGTTGTTGTGATGTGGTCGAGCGTGTAGCGTGTAGCGTCTAAATTAAAGGGAATGTTTGTTGCAACGGTGAAAATTAAAGGGGAATGTGTTTGTTGTGGAAAAATTATTCTGCTCTGTGTGACAATAAATACATTAATGATGATATATTATATGTAATTTAAAACCAAAACTAAGGCCTCCGTATGAGTTTAAGACGTGGACATGGTCATGTTTGTTGAATAAAATTTTAATTTTTTTGACTGCCGATTTTTATTATTATTTTTTCCCGATCCCCGATCCTCTGAAAAGCACGTGAACGACGCCGATCCCGATCACGTGATCGGATCGGGACATCCCTAGTTGTTGGTGTACATTGACTTTATGAGGTTGTAGGTTTTCCCTCCAATGCCACTATCTAACAGTTTGTACAGCAGACCCTTGTGCCAAATTGAGTCAAATGCTTTTTGGAAGTCAACGAAACAGGAGTATACTTTGCTTTTATTTTTATTTATTTGGTTGTCGATTAGGGTGCTGAGAGTGAGAATGTGGTCTGTTGTACGGTGATTTGGTAGGAAGCCAATCTGTGATTTGCTCAAGGTATTGTTGTTTGTGAGGAAATGTATGAGTCTGTGGTTAATGATCATACAGAGGATTTTTCCAAGGTTGCTGTTGACACAGATCCCACGGTAATTGTTTGGGTCGGATTTGTCTCCCTTTTTGTGGAGCGGTGTTATGAGTCCTTGGTTTCAGATATTGGGGAAGATCCCGGAGCTAAGGACAATGTTAAGGAGTTTTAGTATAGCCAATTGGATTTTGGAGTCTGTGAATATGATCATTTCATTTAGGATACCATCCGCTCCGCAGGCCTTCTTGGGTTTAAGTGATTTTATTTTGTCCTGTAGTTCTTGTAGTGTAATTGGGGAGTCTAGCGGGTTCTGGTAGTCTTTTATGGTTGACTCCAGGCTTTGTAGTTTATCTTGTATGTGTTTTTGCTGTTCATTATTTTGTATTGGGCTAAAGAGATTGGAGAAGTGGTTTACCCATACATCTCCATTTTGGATGGGTAGCTCCTCGTGGTGTACTTTGTTTAGTTTGTTCCAGTTTTCCCAGAAGTTGTTTGTTTTTATTGATTCCTCTATATCTTGTAGCTGGTTTCTAACATGTTGGTCCTTTTTTTTCTGACTGTGTTTTTGTAATGTTTCGGTGTTTCACTGTATTGGAGACGTGTGTTCTGGTTGTCTGGGTCTCTGTGTTTTTGGTTTGATAGGTTTCTTAATTTCTTTCTGAGATTTTTACAATCATTATCATACCATTTGTCATGCATATTTTTATTTTTCCTCGCTTTCCTATTTGAGGCCTTTAGGTTGGATAAGGAAGCTGTAAGGTCAAATATGTTATTGAGGTTTTCTACCGCCCCGTTTACGCTTTTGCTGTTTACATTTACATGCTGTTGTGTTGGAAGTTTTTTTCCAGAAATTGGTCTCATTTGGATTGGACTTTTTGTAGCTTGATAGCAGATTGGAATGCTTCCATACTACTTTCTTTCCATTTGTAGTGTTTTTTAATAGTGTGTAGTTTGTTTGGTTTTGGTATTTCCTGGTTGGGTGTTGATCTATTCAGGTAGATAGTGGTTTTGCTGTGGTCTGACAGGGGTGTTTAGTGGCTGACTGTGAACGCTCTGAGAGACTCTAGGCTGAGGTCAGTGATAAAGTAATCAACTGTACTGTTACTGTTACAAAGGGTCAGATTAAACCGAATATATATATTTATTGCTTGATATCCCTTGTATAATATTTGTATATCGTTGGATATCCCCTGTATATTATTTGTATATATACACGGAATATCCCTTTACCTGTGTACAAACCAGAGTAATATGCGCTCTCCTATTGGACACCCCCCCCAGGCTCCAGGCAGTCTCGTACTCAGACAGGTGCAGTGGGCGAGTTTGGGGCATGTTACAACATGCCTTTGGCAGTGCAGTGATTCAGGACCAAAGTGACCAGGTTGGGACTAGATTGTCACCTTACGTATAAATACGGTGCAGGTGTAAACAGCAGTAGTTCAGTTCAAACCTTAAGACCTTCACCACGAGTCAACGTGCAAGTGAAGTGAGCAACCTTGCGTCTAAATAGAGCTCTTAGAACATGTGCGAATAGGATAGTAAAAGTGTCAGAGTTTAGTGAAGTAACGTCAAGTTCAACCTAGTTTAATGTGAAGTATAGTGCACAGGAGAATCTACACCGGCGATTGCAGAACCATTTCTGGTTGGATTATATTGCTTTGGGACCGTTACCGCTGGAGGAGAGTACCGTGGATTCCACTATCGTTTGGGATTTACCCCCCGTGAGGATCATCACTCGGGCCCGCCTCTAGGAAGAGGCTGGCTAGCTGTCGTCAATGCTATTCAAGCATCTTGGATTATAGCTGTTGCTTTGTCTACTGATCAAGGGAGTACATGCACCTATTCCTCGTTGACCCAGACTTTGTACCCGAACATTCCTCTACCCCGGCCGGCCTTACACCCGGAGGAAACCCCCCAGTGTCTCCAGCTGGTACTAGTGTGCCCTATGTAATTGCTATACCAACAGGTGGCGTCAGTTTAGACCCATCCTAGTATTCATACTATTCTCATTGACTTACGCTCTTGACTTACTTTACATGTGTTCTTCGCCATACAAGCGCGAGCATAATTCTCAATCTGTAACCTAACGTTGCTTAATAATAATAAATACCCTCTAAATAGTACTTTATGTGTCATTGCCGTATTCTTGTGTGGGTGTTCACCATATATATTCATGTACTGTATGGCCAGTAATTAAAGTACATAACTAGTAGTGGTTTAATATACCATACTCTTCAATACAGTCAGGGAATTGTACCCCTCAGTTACAATTGGTCCTTCGAGCCGGAGGGTATCAGTGTAATATCTAATATAATATTGATATTAACCATGGCCAGCGGTGAACACTCCCCAAGCGGCTCTCCCAAGCTAGAACGCCCGCAGCGCAAACGCCAGCCACCTCCCTATCTGGAGGAATACGCTGTCGTTCTCCTACCTAGCTTATATAAACAGACGTTAAATACGGATAAAGCGGATAGTCAAAGCATGTCAAATCCTATCGACCAGGCGACCCTGCTAGTAGAGACCCCAGTGGGCTCTCACGAAACTGACCAAGCTCACGGGGGGGACCAGGGGGGACATGACATGACTATACCCCCAGACAACGTCAACGGGATAGTCCCCGGAGAGCTCCAGGATAAAGAAAGCGCTCCAGGGACAGAACCCGACACACCACCAGAAGAGAAGCGCGCCCAGGAGATGGACCTCGGGGCGCGCCAAGAGAACAGATCTCCAACGAGCACCGTCAGAAGCCGATCACCTCCGTCAGTGTCATCCCCCAGCGAGGCGGACCAGATGCTGGTGCAGGCCTTCATCGCCACCCTGACAGCCTCCACCGAACGCGATCGACTTCAAGGTGAACGCGATCGACTTCAAGCACAGACGCTTAGTGAGCGCGAACAGTCTTCCATGGAACAAGAGCGCCTCCGGGCGCAACAACTAAGTGAGCGCGAACACTCTACCATGGAAAGAGAGCGCCTCCAGGCTCAACAGGCGAGCGAGCGCGAACAATCTGCAGACCAACGAGAGCGCCTTCACGCGCAACTCCAAGCGCAAGCCCTTAGTGAACGCGAACACTCTGCAACCGAGCGAGAGCGCTTCCAGGCGCAACAAAGGAGTGAAGACGACCGCATAAGACTGGAGACCAGACGCCTTCAGACGGAAGAGAACATTGAAAGAGGCCGCGCCGATGCACAGCGCGCCGCCGCCAATGCACAGCGCGACGCCGCCCATGCCAGCGCCAATGCACAGCGCGCCGCCGCCAATGCACAGCGCGACGCCGCCAATACCCAGCGCGAAGCACAGCGCAACGCCGCCAATGCCCAGCGCGAAGCAGAGCGCGACGCCGCCCATGCCCAGCGCGAAGCAGAGCGCGACCGGCTGCAGGCGCAGATGATAGAACAATTGATTGCTATGGCGACACCCCCTCTCTCCGCACGGAGCTCCCGGAGATCATCACGACAAGGGTCTAGGGCACCTTCCCCTACCCGACCCAGCGACCCGGGACCCGGCCAACAGAAGGATCCTGTCTACGTCTCCGGGCCCCCTCCCCGACCGGTCCATACGAGACCCAGCCACCGGGAAGAACCGGCCTACGTCGCCGAGAAACTGACTAGAAGACTCCAGGACCTAGAAGAGGAAGAGGAAGAGGAGGAATGTCAAGCCCACCAGCAGCAACGTAGTCTGGACCAGGAGGCCCAGTACAGCCCCGACCAGCAGCAACGTACTCTGGACCAGGAGGCCCAGTACAGCCCAGACGTCAGCCCCGAGTCACTGCACTACAAACCCCCGACCCAACTCACGGGTGAGTTTGACGTACAGTCAGCACCGAGGAACAGCACCTGGGTACCCGGCCCCTGGTACCCACCAAGTACCAACCCACGACAACACGTACGGGGAGACTCGCCCAGGAGGCCTCTTCCCCTACGCTCACCAATGTGCCAGCCATCCATGGTATCGTACCTTGGCACACCGACGTTCCCAGACTTTACGCACGAGGACAGAGCACAGTACACGGAATTACGGATGTGCTTGGAGACTATGATGTCCGACGTCCCCGATGAGTCGTACAAATATGCCATCCTCCTCAAGCACCTCAAGGTGCCCAGAGCGCATAATATAGCGCTGGCATATTCCAACTCAAGTACCCCATACTCCGCGGCTCTAGTGGCCCTCGACCAGCGTTATGGACGCATATGGGACTACGTGATACAAGAAATAAGAGATAACGACCGCCTCCCCCCAGCCAAAGACAATAGAGCATTGGATGACCTCTCGATCAAGGTACAATCCCTGGTAGGGATGCTGGGGTCCCAAAAGGAGAAAGGGAGATATGAACTATATGCTAACTCTAATGTGGAACGAATACTAGAGAAGCTCCCTCCAGCCCGCCAAGAGCGCTTTCGGCGGCAGAGAGACCACCGTGATCCCAACGGTCCCGAGCCATCCCTCCTAGACCTGGCCGCCTTCCTCGCGAGGGAAGTCAGCAGCCTACGACTGGATACGTTCATGTGGAGTGGACCAAGCCCAAGAGATGGACCTCGGAGATCTAATGATAACCGCCGGTCAGTGACCGTTATGCACCAGGCCGAGTCAGTGCCGCAGCACGAGAACCACAGCAACCCCCCGACCAAAGGGGAGTGGAAGATTGAATGCCAGTACTGTGAAAAGGAACATCGGCTGTATCAATGTGACACTTTCAAGAAGCTGACCACTGACGAGGTGAGTCAGTGGATCAAAGCCAACCGCCGCTGCTTCCGCTGCGCGCGCAGCCATATGGCAGCTGAGTGCCGTTTAAAGAAGAAATGCAGCAAGTGCGACGGCGCCCACTTGGAGGTCCTGCACGACATCAACAAGCGTCCGCCAGGAGGCCAGAGTGGGCCCGTCACGGTGATGTATCAGGCCGAGGCGGTGGCACTACTACCGAAGATCCATAGGACCGCCCCCTGGTGTCCTGACTGTTACAGCAGACACTGGGAGTCACGGTGCTACTCGGACTACCGCGAGTCGGCACCACTACAGAAGATCCAAGGCAACCCACCAACAGGAGTGCTCCACATAGACCAGCATAGCGGGACCCCCCGAGTGCTCATCAAAGTGGTCAGAGTGCTCCTGAGCTACGAGGACAAGGTCCTGGACACTTACGCCGTCCTAGACGATGGGTCTGAAAAGACTCTCCTCCTCGCTTCCGCCGCAGCCCAGTTGGGCCTGCGGGGTGCCAAAGGAACAATGACAATCCGTACCATTAGAAGAGACCAGAAGACCATAAAGGGTGAAAATGTCTCCTTCAAGATAGCAGCGATCGAGCAGCCCGAGAAGCAGTATAGTATCACTAACGTCTTCACCAGCCACGACATAGGCCTGTCACAGTACACCTACCCCATCCCACAGCTGATGGCGAAGTACGTGCACCTACGCAGACTACCTATACCGCTTATCGACGGCGCCACACCGACCCTGCTCATAGGCTCCGACCACGCGGACCTCATTCTCCCAATTGAGGCGGCCCACATCGGACCCAAAGGATGCCCAGTCACGGTTCAGACCCGACTGGGGTGGATGCTCCAGGGCCCCCTCTACGGACTTGACAGTCAACCCACGTTTACACGCTGCCTGCACACAAAGGTGAGCGACACAGGCCACTCTCTCGTACAGCCCGTTGAGAGGCTATTGACATTAGACGAGAGGCCTGTGAGAGAACCGTGGGCACAAGAAGAGGGAGTTCCGTACTCCACCCCCCTCAGCTGCGCTCCAAGCGACGTAGCTGACCTCGAACCCAGCACCCCAAGCGACTCCTTGATGGGGCGGCCGGAACCGGCCCCTCCTCAGACGGGGTACAGACCAAACAAGAGGAACAGACGGAGGACGTGGAGACACAGCCAAGCACAGATCAACCAGTCTCAGGCCCACTTCCTCCTAAGCTCCCTACCATCCCTTCCAGCCCGTCAGAAGCGGGTCAAGGACAGGGACAACTTAAAGGTGGACACAATCGTTATGATCATAGACCAGTCACTACCCTGAGCTGCGTGGCCGGCCGGCCGCGTAAGCAAAGTGATCACTGGTGCCGACAGAAAGGTCAGAGCGGCAGAAGTTATTGTCCAGGGACGGACCTACACCCGACCCGTGGCGAGGCTGATAGAGTTGCCAAGGCTCCCTGACTCCCTTGATGACGATCATGACCCACTGACTTTGTAGATTGCCCTACTCGGCACAACAGACATTGAGTAGTTGACAGGACTATTAATCTGTCTTCACTTTAACTAATTAGGTGCAGACTAATTAGGAGGCGGCTGTTACAAAGGGTCAGATTAAACCGAATATATATATTTATTGCTTGATATCCCTTGTATAATATTTGGATATCGTTGGATATCCCCTGTATATTATTTGTATATATACACGGAATATCCCTTTACCTGTGTACAAACCAGAGTAATATGCGCTCTCCTATTGGACACCCCCCCCAGGCTCCAGGCAGTCTCGTACTCAGACAGGTGCAGTGGGCGAGTTTGGGGCATGTTACAACATGCCTTTGGCAGTGCAGTGATTCAGGACCAAAGTGACCAGGTTGGGACTAGATTGTCACCTTACGTATAAATACGGCGCAGGTGTAAACAGCAGTAGTTCAGTTCAAACCTTAAGACCTTCACCACGAGTCAACGTGCAAGTGAAGTGAGCAACCTTGCGTCTAAATAGAGCACTTAGAACATGTGCGAATAGGATAGTAAAAGTGTCAGAGTTTAGTGAAGTAACGTCAAGTTCAACCTAGTTTAATGTGAAGTATAGTGCACAGGAGAATCTACACCGGCGATTGCAGAACCATTTCTGGTTGGATTATATTGCTTTGGGACCGTTACCGCTGGAGGAGAGTACCGTGGATTCCACTATCGTTTGGGATTTACCCCCCGTGAGGATCATCACTCGGGCCCGCCTCTAGGAAGAGGCTGGCTAGCTGTCGTCAATGCTATTCGAGCATCTTGGATTATAGCTGTTGCTTTGTCTACTGATCAAGGGAGTACATGAACCTATTCCTCGTTGACCCAGACTTTGTACCCGAACATTCCTCTACCCCGGCCGGCCTTACACCCGGAGGGAACCCCCCAGTGTCTCCAGCTGGTACTAGTGTCCCCTATGTAATTGCTATACCAACAGGTGGCGTCAGTTTAGACCCATCCTAGTATTCATACTATTCTCATTGACTTACGCTCTTGACTTACTTTACGTGTGTTCTTCGCCATACAAGCGCGAGCATAATTCTCAATCTGTAACCTAACGTTGCTTAATAATAATAAATACCCTCTAAATAGTACTTTATGTGTCATTGCCGTATTCTTGTGTGGGTGTTCACCATATATATTCATGTACTGTATGGCCAGTAATTAAAGTACATAACTAGTAGTGGTTTAATATACCATACTCTTCAATACAGTCAGGGAATTGTACCCCTCAGTTACAGTTACCCAGAGATGAGCTATATGTGTACCTACCATAAGAGTCCCCTCGGAGCCTACCGTTAACTATGTACAGTCCCAGCGAGCGACAGAGCTGTATAAGTTGTGACCCATGTTTATTTGTTGTTTGGTCATAGTTCTTTCTGGGGGGGCATATTTGGGAGGGGATGTTTCCACCTCCTGGTATGTGTTTGTCACCCTGTGTGCTGAGAGTGTCAGGTTCTCATCCTGTCCTGGCATTGAGGTCCCCACAGATTACGATGTGACTGCAAGCCTGGAACTGGTTGATTTCATCTTGTAGGATTAGGAACATGTCTTCCTTGTAGTATGGGGATTCGATTGGGGGGATGTAGGTGGCACACAGGTAGATATCTTTCTCGGTTGATGTAAGTTCCTTATTTATTTTTAACCAGATGAAAAAAGCTCCGGTTTTGATTAGCTTTATGGAGTGGGTTAGTTAGGGTGACCATATTTTGATTTCCAAAAAAGAGGACATGCTGGCCCCAGCCTCGAGATACTTAACACTTTCAGTGCCCAGCAGGGGGCGCACATTTAGTGCTTGAATGCCCACCATCCACTTCAATGTTAGCATTAATATCGCCTAATCTATGTTTTAAATTATGGCTATGTGTCTAATCTGCCTGTCGCATTATCAATGACTCATTTCCAGTCAACATTGTCGAAGCGGATTGTTTTTTTATTGGTTCATTTCCGTTTTATAGCATTTTGAAAAGCCCTCGTTTTCACGGAAAGAAAAAAGATTCCATGATAATCACCCTGTACTGTAATATTCTCGAACGTTGTAATTTTTCGGCCTATTTATGAATCGTTTTCAAATAAACGCTAGATTATCGATAGTATTATGTGTATGTGTGCACGCTGGTGCCGCGCGCTGAAAATCGATTCTCTCAGTTCCTGATCGCTCTTACAGTCAAACAGCCATATCACATTATAGGGGAAAAGCTTATATCTCCATGAAAATGGGTCTGATTATCCTAAGACTGGTAAAATAGATTCCTTAACACATATTACACGCTGTGCTGAGGGTCCAGAATGAAGCTGATCGGCTCCGGTTACATGCGTGAGGAGTAAAATGTGGATTCCGGAGTTTTTTTTTCTCATCCATTTTCATCGAGTCCAATCCAAAATGGTGCATTACCATCTGGGAGACGATAGGGGGCGCTTTTTACACATCTGAGCGCCTGGCGGGGCAGGATTACCAACGGTAGACTAGGATGATATATGATGAAATATGAATTCAGATCGCTAATAAAAAAATCAGAGAATTCTCGTGATGGGCATTCAACCCGCAGGCTGATATCCAGAGAATTCTCGTGATAGGCATTCAAAGTGTTAATGATACTTTGCACAATAGAAGCAGGCATGGCCACCTTCATTTCACTATGTCTTGTGTTACGTTCTGGACACCGACTGTGGTCGGTGACCACCCACATTCCTGGCATATGTCACTGGGCTTGTCACCTGTCATTTCCCTGTCAATTAGTGCTGTCACTTAGGGGTGGTTCCTGATTGGCTGTCACGGGGGTGTGTGTGGAATGTTGGTATTTGGTGTCTATGTAACCTACCTGTCTTCTGCTTGTTCATTGTCAGGTCTTCACTAATTGCGTTCGGGGATAACGCGGACGGTTCTACTCTGGACCTCCAATAAGCTCCTATTTACCTTATTCCTACCTGTGCTATTTAGCACTTGTCTCTCTTAGAATTTACTCTGTGTTCTTACTATTAAAGTCGAACCTGTTCAAGAGTAAACACTCTCCGTCTCTGTGATTGCCTTCACCCATTGGAATTCACCTACCTCCATTCTGACAGAAGACCTGACCATCAGAATTCCATGGAGGCCATCATGGAGATGCTCCAGGCGCAGGGAGCAGCCCAGACACGGATGGAGGAACATCAACAGCTGGTCGGCGCCGAGTTAGTCCGACTCAACGGGATCGTCGGCTCATCCCAAGCGGTGGCGCAGTCGGCGTTGGCCACAGCCCGACAAGCCCAAGAAGGAGTGGCTGGTGTTCAGTCGGCGACGGGAGAAGCAACGATCCACGCAGAGGAGAGTCGGGGGGTGTTCGGGGTCCAGGAACGGTCCTACGAGCCACGACTGCAGGCGCCCGCTCGCTATGACGGATCACCGGATGGTTGTCGGGAATTCATCACCCAGTGTCTACTCGTTTTCCGGCTGCAACCACGATCATTTCCATCGGAGACAGCACAGGTAGCGTATATTATCACACTGCTCACCGGTCAAGCTCTCTCCTGGGCTACGGCGGAATTAGAGGCGGGGGCGATAATCTGCAACAGTCTGGACGCCTTTACCCGGGAGTTGAGAAGAGTATTCGATACTTCCCGGGTACTCTCGATCTGGTGGTCATCTTCTCGACTGCCGGCAGGGCCTCCGCACGGTCGCAGCTTACGCTATCAATTTTCGGATCTTGGCTCGGGAGACAGCTTGGGCGGAGAACGTCTGCGTGGTTCTGTTCGTCAGGGGACTCTCAGCGCGGATGCGAGATGCGCTCTCCGCGCGTGAGATCCCCGAGCAGCTGGAAGTGCTGATCAACACCACCATCAAGATGGACAATCGGCACCAGGAGAGGGAGAAGGAGCGTGTCAACAACACCCAGGTATGTTTTCCTTCTTCTCCTGGTGTTGATACTTCCATGCATTATACGAGTGGGCCACTGGGTGATGAATCCATGCAGCTTGGAGCGCTGTCGCTCTCGGACGACGAGAGGCAGCGCTTCATCAAAGAGCGACGCTGCTTCCGGTGCGGTCGCACCGGTCACCGCTTCGGCAGCTGTCGGGTCCAGGCTGTATCGGCTCGGCGCCAGTCGGGAATAGAAGGTGCGCCGTCAGGCTTCGAGAAAGCGCCAGCAGGTGGGCTCATTCCTGCCAAAACCACTGATTCTCGTACATTTTTTGAGGTGGCGATCAACTGTGGGGGTGACATTAGGGGAACTAAGGCTCTCATTGACTCAGGGGCGGCGGGCAATTTTATTCACGTGGGATTGGTGAAGGAGTGGGGAACCCCAGTGGAGGATTTAGGGGTTCCCTTACCAGTTTATGCCCTGGACGGTCGGCCTCTGGGCAGTGGGAGCGTCACCCAGCGCACGGTTCCTTTACACATCCGGGTGGCGGGTGGGGAGTGGGAATGGGTTACATTTTTTGTCATCTTTTCCCCCTATTCTGTCATGGTGTTGGGTCATCCCTGGTTGTCGTCATGTGTTCATTTCATTAATTGGAGCACGGGCGAACTCTCAACGGCGGCCGACGTCAAGTCGATCGTCAGCGGGAGTTTGCCCAAACCCTTGTCTCCCCCCCCCTCTTCTCTTTTGTCTCCTCCCTCTTTCTCCAGGATAGTGGGGAGCGTGGCAGATTCTGATCTACCCTCTAATCCCGATTTGATAGGGGTGCCTGAGATCTATTGGGACCTGGCGGACGTTTTTAGCAAGACGCGTGCTAAAGCACTTCCGCCTCATAGATCATACGACTGTCCCATTAATCTTCTACCCGGTACCTCCCCGCCTCGCGGGCGAATGTTCTCTCTCTCACGCCCCGAAACCTTGGCCATGAACACCTACATAGAGGAGGCATTGCTTGTGGGGCACATACGCCCGTCCACTTCCCCTGCCGGCGCTGGCTTCTTCTTTGTTGATAAAAAAGATGGGGATCAGCGCCCATGCATTGATTATAGGGGATTGAATGACGTTTCCATCAAGAACCGATATCCTTTACCTCTCATGGACACGGCCTTTGAGTGCTTACAGGGGGCACAGGTCTTTTCTAAACTTGACTTACGTAATGCATACAATCTGGTCAGGATTAGAGAGGGAGACGAGTGGAAGACTGCATTTAACACACCCAATGGGCACTATGAGTATTTGGTCATGCCCTTTGGTTTGGCTAATGCTCCGGCAGTCTTCCAAGCCCTGGTTAACGACGTGCTGCGAGACTTGATTGGGGTGTCGGTGTTTGTCTACTTAGATGATATCCTGATTTTTTCTCGCGATATGGTGCAACACCAAATGCACGTTCGGGAGGTGCTAGACCGTCTCCTCAAGCATCAACTATTCGTTAAGGCTGAGAAGTGTGTGTTTCACACAGACACCGTGTCCTTCCTGGGCTTTGTGTTGACGAAGGGCGATCTGCGCATGGATCCAGCCAAGGTGAGTGCAGTTTTGGACTGGCCACGACCTTCGTCGCTCAAGGGGTTACAACGGTTTTTGGGCTTTGCAAATTTTTACAGGCGCTTTATTCGCAACTTTAGCGCCTTAGCCAATCCTTTAACAGCTCTCACTAAGGCCTCTCTCCCTGGCTTTGAATGGTCGCCTAGGCCTGAGTCGGCCTTCTGCGATCTTAAACGTTGTTTTACATCCGCTCCTGTATTGATCCGCCATGACGCAGAGGTTCCGTTCATTGTGGAGGTGGATGCCTCTGACGTCGCGGTGGGGGGGGTGCTCTCTCAGAAATGCTTAAAGGATGGGAAAGTGCACCGTGTGCTTTTTTTTCTCGCCGTCTGTCACCAGCCGAGCGTAATTACGACGTGGGTAATCGGGAGTTATTGGCGATCAAATTGGCACTGGAGGAGTGGAGACATTGGTTAGAGGGGGCGGCACATCCTTTCATTATTTGGACTGATCATAAGAACTTGGCTTACATCCAAGGGGCTAAACGCCTTAACGCTCGCCAGGCCAGGTGGACGTTGTTCTTCACACGATTTCGATATACCATCTCCTATAGACCCGGCTCCAAGAATATCAAACCTGACGCTTTGTCGCGCCAGTTTGATCTTCCTGGTCGGGAGGAGCAGCCCCATCCCATTATTCCACCGGCCTTGATTTTGGCACCCGTGTCTTGGGGCATAGAGAGGGTGGTAAGGTCGGCGCTAACGTGGGAGCCCGATCCAGGTGGGGGTCCTCCGGGACGGTCGTATGTTCCCAAGGTGGCACGCTCACGCTTGCTACAGTGGGCACATGCGTCATCCCTCACCAGCCACCCAGGGGCAACCAGGACCCTGGAATTTATCCGTAGGAGGTTCTGGTGGCCGACAGTGGAGGCGTTCCTTTGTGGCGGCCTGTCCGGTGTGCGCACGTAGTAAGACCTCTCGACGGGCACCGGCGGGTCTCCTCCGACCACTTCCTATTCCTAAACGACCCTGGTCACACATATCTCTGGACTTTATTTCTGGTCTTCCCCTTTCGGACGGGTTCACCACCATTTTGGTGGTGGTGGATCGGTTCTCTAAGGCGGCTCACTTTGTCCCTCTCCCCAAGCTTCCATCGGCCCGGGAGACTGCTGATTTAGTTATACAGCATGTCTTTCGGGTCCACGGGCTGCCAGTGGATATCGTGTCGGACCGGGGTCCTCAGTTCGCCTCCAGGTTCTGGAAGGCGTTTGCCGCCGGCCTCGGCGCCTCTGTCAGTCTGTCGTCTGGGTTCCATCCGCAGTCGAACGGGCAGACGGAGCGGGTCAACCAGGATTTGGAGGGGGTCTTGAGATGTTACGTTGCCGGTAGTCCGGCAACGTGGAGTAGGAGGTTGGCTTGGGCTGAGTACGCGCATAATACCCTTCTCTCCTCTTCTACCGGTATGTCTCCCTTTCAGTGCCAGTATGGTTTTCAACCTCCTCTGTTTCCCGAGCAGGAGCAGGAGGCGGAGGTGCCCTCGGCCCAGGCACATGTGGCTCGCTGTCGCAGGACGTGGAAACAGGTTCGGAAGGCGCTACAGAAGGTTTCGGTTAGTACCCAACGGCAGGCTAACCGTAAGCGTCGTCCGGCTCCAGTTTACCGTCCAGGGCAGCGGGTTTGGCTTTCCACCCGGGATCTCCCTCTCCGGGTGGAATCCAAGAAGCTGGCTCCTCGCTTTATAGGACCATTTAAAGTGATTCATCGGGTTAATCCAGTGGCTTACAAGCTACGACTTCCGAGCTCTATGAGGGTTCATCCGACGTTTCATGTGTCCCTGTTGAAGCCATTCCTCTCATCGCCCTTGGCCCCGCCACTGCCTGTGGTTCCTCCGCCCCGGTTTATTGGCGGTCAACCCATTTACACGGTGCGGAGGATACTGGGTTGTAGGCGGAGGGGTAGGGGGTTTCAGTTCTTGGTGGATTGGGAGGGGTACGGGATAGAAGAGCGTTCTTGGGTGCCTCAAAGGGATATTTTAGATCCCAGCCTGATCGTTGATTTCCGGCGGCTGAATCCCGAGGCTCCTAGGTGAACGTCTGGTGCCGTTCGTCGGGGGAGGGTACTGTTATGTTCTGGACACCGACTGTGGTCGGTGACCACCCACATTCCTGGCATATGTCACTGGGCTTGTCACCTGTCATTTCCCTGTCAATTAGTGCTGTCACTTAGGGGTGGTTCCTGATTGGCTGTCACGGGGGTGTGTGTGGAATGTTGGTATTTGGTGTCTATGTAACCTACCTGTCTTCTGCTTGTTCATTGTCAGGTCTTCACTAATTGCGTTCGGGGATAACGCGGACGGTTCTACTCTGGACCTCCAATAAGCTCCTATTTACCTTATTCCTACCTGTGCTATTTAGCACTTGTCTCTCTTAGAATTTACTCTGTGTTCTTACTATTAAAGTCGAACCTGTTCAAGAGTAAACACTCTCCGTCTCTGTGATTGCCTTCACCCATTGGAATTCACCTACCTCCATTCTGACAGTCTTGTGTATGTACTGTACTGTATGTGATGAATAAACCTCTTGAATCTTGAATCTCTACTCAAAGTTTACTCAAAGATGCCTTTATTGTTTTTTTTTCTTTTTTTTTTATATTTTTCCTCCTCCTTTTTCCTCCGATTTTCTCCCATCCCAATGTTTAGTCGTTATGCCAATTCCCAATCCCCTTCCTGGTCGCTGCGCACTTACCCCCCACAGTCAGTCTGGGAGAGTGGAGGCTATCACGTGCTTCCTCCGACACACGTCTAGCCAATCAACCGCTTCTTTTCACCTAGCAGCGCGGACTCTCACTGAGAGGGTGTAACGTTTGGAAGGATCACACTACCCCCCTTAGATCCTATCCGCGCTGAGCAGGCGCCCCGACCGAACTGTAGGAGTCGCTGTTTACAACGACCCGGACCCACCCCGCCAGCTTTCCCACCCTCTAATACTGCCAATTGTATTAGTGTGAACGGCCAGCGAAGCTGGTGACAACACCGGAGCTGTGAGCTGGATTCGAACAGGCAAATCCAGCGTCTCCGGCGTTGGTGACGAACGCAATCTCCGCTACGCCACCTGACCGCCTACCTTTATTGTTTTAACCTCTTAACATGCACCCATAAAAGCGGCCATTTTTTTTTTACTTGAACTTGAGGACTGCATTCTTTTTTTGCAAAGCTTATCTTTATACCTTATGCTTAGCACACGCATAAGCCTGGTCTCTTTTGAAAGATAACATTCTGAAGTTACTAATGCAAAAAAGGAAAATCACTTTTAGTGCTAATGAAATAGAGTAGCATATAGGTCTGAACTTGAGTTGAACGTGAACTTGTGTACTCAAATTTTTCTGTAGTGGTTGCAATATCCCAAATGTAACCACATAACATGCGCCCAGAAAAGTGGCAATTATTTTACTTGAACTTGAGGACTGCATACTTCTTTTGCAAAGTTTATCTTTATACTTTATGCTTATAGCACATGCATAAGCCTGGTCTCTTTTGAAAGATAACATTCTGAAGTTTCGTACACAATAAATAAAAATCACTTTTAGTGCTAATGAGTAACATAGGGCTGAACATGAGTTGAACTTGTGTACTCACGTTTTTGTGTAGTAGTTGCAATATTCCAAAATAATATATATATATTTTTTGAATAAGCTGGAAAACACCGCAAATCCATAGCCTGAAGTCTTACGTGTGTTGTCGGGCCTTACAAATACATTTGATTTTGATTTGATTATCAATAAGGTAATATCTGGAACCCACAAACACACTATTTTTTAAAACACATGCCATGAAACTCTGGGACCTGGCTGAATTTAAATGTTATAGAGAGGGGGGTTACAATTTAGAGGAGAGTCTAACTTCAAGAAACAGGCTGTTGATTCAACAATGTATGTATATTTCAGTTTGTGGAGTGAATATTAGTTGCATAAGATAATAGAGTGTGAAGGTATACTGAATACTGTCTATCTGTATGTCATGTATGTCATATATGTTATGATGAATTGAAAATGGGGGACCCTGATGTAAACAAGACGAAAGTCTTTCTCAGGTCTGCATCCCCTTAACAATTGTGTGTATTGAGCCGTACTGTATTGTACCCATTCTGCAATCTGTTAAGAAAGTTTTCAATCAATCAATCAAGGGGGTAGGAATACATAAGTTTACACTTCATCCTACTCCTGCTTGTTTGTTTTTTAATCTGTTTATTACTTGTTTTTTATTATTATTTATTTTCAATTTATGTTCAAAATAAATAAAGGCATTCATTCAAGATATTGTGTGAGAAAAAGTATAGTTAATTTACTCATACAGTATGTACATCCTCTGGCCTCGCGCAGATCTCACAGCTGTGCCCGCACAGTGCAATACTCCAATTCAGCCATTGGGTGGGTGGCTCTGCTGAGCAGCCCTCACAGCGCGGCCGTCAGAGCGCGGCCCTGAGAGCGCCGCTGGCTCTGCGGCTCTGCAGCTGCATGCTTCTCCGGGAGTCCGGGGTGATAATCTGGCGCGCCGCGTAAAAAGTTGCACGCCTGACATATCGGCATGTAGCTCGAGAACCGAGGCACGGATTTTGGCGATTCAGATGGCATTCGAACGGCAACGAATGGCGCTTTAATTCTGTCATTTATATGTTCGGCGAAAAATGCAGTCCCGAGCCTTCAGATACTCGCAAATGGCCGTGAAACTGAAACTGAAAAACAATGAAACCCGGACATTTCCATGAATTTATAAACCCCCCCCGGACGCCCCGGACAGGGCGTGAAAAGAGGACATGTCCGGGCAAAAGAGGAAGTTTGGTCACCCTAGGTTAGTTCTGATTTGTACCATACCAGAGTCTCTCCCCTGTTTGACCCCTGTTAGCTTGGTGGATGGTACCAACAGCTCTCTGTAGT
The DNA here is from genome assembly GCF_963971535.1 of Notolepis coatsorum. Taxonomy (NCBI): domain Eukaryota; kingdom Metazoa; phylum Chordata; class Actinopteri; order Aulopiformes; family Paralepididae; genus Notolepis; species Notolepis coatsorum. The sequence goes on from NC_140168.1 coordinate 110,317,030, forward strand.
TTGCAGGACAGCCAGTAGGACTGTTTCCTCTGTGCCATGTCTCTTGTAGGACCATGATGCCTGTGTTTGACATTTCTGTGATAAAGTCTGGGTTTCTGCTCTTTGTTCCAAGGGCAGTTGACCTCAGACCTTGTATATTCCAGCTTGAAATGGTGAAAGATTTGTATTCCATTATTACTCTCTCTCTCTCTCTCTCTCTCTCTCTCTCTCTCTCTCTCTCTCTCTCTCTCTCTCTCTCTCTCTCTCTCTCTCTGTCTATCTCTCTCCTCTCTCTCCTCTCTCTCTCTCTCTCTCTCTCTCTCTCTCTCTCTCTCTCTCTCTCTCTCTCTCTCTCTCTCTCTCTCTCTCTCTCTCTCTCTCTCTCTCTGTCTATCTCTCTCTCTCTGTCTATCTCTCTCTCTGTCTATCTCTCTCTCCTCTTTCTCTGTCTATCTCTCTCTCTCTCTCTCTCTCTCTCTCTCTGTGCGCATGCGTGTGTATGGTGGTGGAGGAGCGTGGAGGAGCGTTTGCGGTGTGAGTGAAACTCTAACTTTTTATCTAACTTGTGGTGTTTAATGTTATGAATTAGACTATTGCTTATTTATTGTGTGCTTTTACGAGAGTGTTGGCTTTAGTTGTTTCGGTTGAGTTTAGCCGTAGTATAGAGGGACAATTGTTTGGTGAGGGCTGCGTCGTGCCTTTACACAGGCATGGCGGAGCAGGGAGGAGCACCCTCCGGGTTGGAGAGACTTACACGCAAACACGGCTTGCGACTCTCTCCAGACCACGGTGTCTCAGTGGAAGAATGTTGTTTGGCTATCGGCGCAGTCGTGGGATATGCGAGCGTTAAGTCAGCTTCTAGGATGAATCGAGCAGTTGTCATTTTCCTTGATTCTACCGTTAAAGTGAATCAGATGGTGGAAAGTGGAGTGGTGATTCGGGAGACGCTTACTACGGTGTTTCCACTCGTCACCCCCCCGAATCCAGCCAAACGTGTTATAATTTCCAATGTCCCCCCGTTTTTGAAAAATGGACTTTTGGAGAAAGAACTGTCAAGACACGGGCAGTTAGTTTCACCGATTACAATGTTCTCTCTCGGGGGGACCTCGCGTCACGTTAAACATGTCGTGTCTTTTAGGAGACAAGTGCATATGATTCTGAAGAAGAAAGACGAGGAACTGAGTTTAGTTTTCAAATTCAGGCTGGACGATTTTGACTACGACATTCATGTGAGCTCAGGCAGAATGAAGTGCTTTGGATCCGGGGAAGAGGGTCATTTAATTCGTGCATGCCCAGCGAAAAGGGGTGAACAGCCGACTTCTGGCGCGGAGGCTACAAAGACCGCAGGTAGCAGTCAGCCAGCAGCGAATAAGCCTTCGGCAGCTGCCCGCACTGCAGCGAGTACACCTACTGTTACACGCACAGCAGCGGAGACAAGTGTGAGTGAGAGGCCAGTTGCAATTATTGCAAAAGCACAGGTACACAGTGGAGAGAGCGGGGGAAATGTTGTGCAGGCGCAAGCCGCGCAAAGCATCAGCAGCACTATTCAGGGGAATCTGCTAATTGATTTGAACAGTGATACTCAGGTCGAAGTGAGAGAGGATTTGGAGAGTACAGCAACCAGGATAGCGGAGTCTGTACTGGTTGAGGATGATGAACTGGTTGAGGATGATGAGACAGAGATGGATTTTTCAAAAGTTGTACGAAAGAGGAAAAGCAGGGCTACTTCGAGGGCTACTGGCAGGCAGGATGCGAAGGCAGCTAGGAAGGAGCAGAGCCCCGCCCCCTCTCAAACGAGGCAAGGCTCAGGAAATAAAGGACAGGACGCACAGTCACAGAACAGTAGTAGCAGCAGTGAGGAAGAGGAGGATGTGCTCTTGAGTGATTTATCACAGCCTGAGGCTACGTTTAGACGAACGTTTTGTGAACAGAAACCGCAAAAGTCATCTTGCGGTTTCACTTTTAATTTTACGTTTAGACAAGCGTTTTGGGGTGGAATTCTCCGTGCAGACGACGCTATAACGACGGAGCCCCGCTGTCACACGATTGGCGCATATGTCACATGACGTGCTGTGAAGACCCGCCCTACTCTGCCTCTGATTCGCAGACTGTGGATGGGGAATGTGATTCGACCAAAGCAGAGTCACTCACAGACAGTGGGTCCACTCACGCCACGGGACAGATTCTTGTGTATTTAACCCTTTCACTGCCACACCACAGCCGGTTGTGTGATAGTAAAGGGTTAACCTTCTGTCGTGTGGCAGTGAAAGGGTTAAAAGTACTGCCAATGTAGCCTTCAGGTGATCTCCGTTGATAATAGTCAGACATACTTGCTTTGTTTACGTCTTGGCTACTGGCGCATACCTGCTACCTGTGACGTAAGCAGTACGTGCGACCAGAGCCGTGACAACCCTTTCGTCATCGTTTTAACAGATTAATACGGTTTTACAGTTTAGACGAGAGCGCAAAGCTTTTGCGTTTCTAGGAATTCCACCCTTGAAGGTAGTCTCACTTTTTTGCGGTTTCACCCCGTAAAAACGCCGTTTCCGTATAAGCGAAAGGCACATCCGAAAAAATATTTTTGCGGATTCACCTGCTAGCGTTTCCGTCTAAATGGGGCCTCAGTTCTCTTTCGAACAGATAAAAACATTTTTGAAAAATACCGAAGGTAAATCTATTAAATTAGAGGAATTTTTCCCTAATTTAGGAAGTTTCATGATTCTGTCACAATACACATGAGGAGTGGGGAGGACGCAGGGCTACCTTTTTTCTCTCACCAAGAGGGATTCCGCTTAAAATATTATCAAAAGTCAGAGCAAAAATCAATGAGGAGGCTGTTGGTCCTGATGATGTATAGGCCTAATGTGTTTTTTTGCTATTGTTTGGTTGCTGCTGTGCTGTATACTAAACATGTGTGAATTTAAACTGGGGTCTTTAAACGTTAATGGTGCTAGAGAAGATGGTAAGAGAGCTGCCCTGTACAGCCTGATCAGGGGCAAGAAGCTAAATGTTACTTTTCTTCAGGAAACTCACAGCACGGTTGAAAATGGATCTGACTGGAAGAGGGAGTGGGGTGGGGGAGCTTTCTTCAGTCATAAGAGTAGTAACAGTGGGGGAAGTTGGCTTTCTTTTTTCTAGGGATTTTCTACCTGCTTCATGTGTTGTTGATGAGATCATTCCAGGCAGGTTGCTTAAACTCTGTGCTGTATTTGAAAATGTAAAGATGTGTTTTGTAAATGTATACGCTCCAACGGTGGGGTTGGAAAGGTTATTGTTTTTGGATAAATTAAAAGATACTCTTAGTGCTTGTAGTAGTGAGGAGTATCTGTTTGTGGGTGGTGATTTTAACTGCACTGAAGATCCCGTGTTATACAGGAATCATCAGGAGCCGCATGCGGCTTCTAAAGCCTGTCTTATACGACTGGTTGAAACCATTGAACTGTGTGATATTTGGAGATATCTCCACAGTAATCAGCGGCAGAATACCTGGGCTCATTCCAGGGATAATTATTTATCGTTAGCCAGGCTTGATCGTTTGTATTGTTTTGAACATCACATGAGTGTGGTCACAAGCTGTTCCATAAGTCCGGTGGGTTTATCTGACCACTCCCTTGTCCAGTGTTCCATTTTTATAAAAAATGTAAAGTGTAAAAGTGCATATTGGCACTTTAATGTCTCTCTGTTGGCTGACAATGGTTTTAAGGATGCTTTTGGTTCTTTTTGGGCTGACTATAGGCAAACTAAACGTGACTTTAGTTCACTGCAACAGTGGTGGGATGTAGGTAAAATACATATAAAACAGCTTTGCCTACAGTACACTCTCAATGTTACAAGAGACATGGCCAGATCTATGAGAGCTCTGGAGAGAGAGGTGATGGAGATGCAGGAGTTGGCAGGCTCCACTGGAGAAAGAGAACATATTGAAGTTTTCAATAGGAAAAAATCAGCTCTGTCTGACCTGCTGGGTATCTCTGCTAGGGGCGCTCTGGTTAGATCCCGTTTTCAAAACGTGGTCCAGATGGATGTTCCGTCTCACTTTTTCTTTGGTTTGGAGAGCAAGAATGGCCAAAAGAGGCTGCTACACTCTCTGAGGTCAGACACTGGGCAGATGCTGCATGAGACAGCCGACCTCCGTCAGTGTGCGGTTGGTTTCTACAAAGAGCTCTATAGAACTGAGTACCAAGAAGAGCCGGAGGTGGCACGGTCCTTCTTTGAGGGCCTCCCTAGAGTCTCAGCTGAGGACGGCGCAGAGCTGGAAGCACTGCTGTCAGGCCAAGAGCTGCTAGAGGCTTTGCAGAGCATGCAGAGTGGGAAGGCGCCTGGGATTGACGGTCTCCCGGTTGATTTTTACAAGTCTCTCTGGTCTGTGATTGGTGAGGATCTTTTGAGTGTCCTCAGTGATAGTCTGAGAAAGGGGAGGCTGCCTCTGAGCTGTAGGAGAGCGGTCATCACTCTCCTGCCCAAGAAGGGAGACTTACAGAACATCAGGAACTGGCGTCCAGTGTCTTTACTCTGCTCCGATTATAAAGTGCTCTCAAAGGTACTGGCAATGAGACTGAGGAAGGTGATGGAGCAGGTCATCCATGTGGACCAAACCTACTGTGTGCCCAGCAGGTTGATATCTGACAACATTACGTTGATTCGAGATATTTTGGACCTCTCTGGTGTTTTGGGTTGTGAACTTGGTCTGATTTCTCTAGATCAAGAAAAGGCTTTTGACCGAGTTGAACATCAGTACCTGTGGAAAGCAATTCAGGCTTTTGGTTTCAGCTCTGGGCTTATAGCTATGATCCAGGTCTTGTACAGAGACATTGAGAGTGTACTTAAGATTAACAGTGGTTTAAGTGCGCCTTTTGAGGTTCAGAGGGGAGTCCGACAGGGCTGTTCTTTATCAGGAATGTTGTACTGTCTGGCCATAGAGCCGCTGTTACACAGATTAAGGACTCATTTGTCGGGTTTTTCTTTTCCGGGTTGTGACATAAAATTCAAACTGTCTGCATATGCTGATGATGTCATGATTATGGTAAAGTCCCAGCACGATATTAATATTGTACATTCAAATGTGAGGGCTTTTGGTACTCTCTCTTCTGCTAGGGTGAACTGGCAGAAGAGTGAGGCCTTAGCAGTGGGTAAAGGGCCAATTGATGGACTTGTGTTACCTGGAGGCCTGACTTGGAAGAGGGGAGGCCTAAAGTACTTGGGGATTTATCTTGGGGATGAGGTATTTTCTTCCAAGAATTGGGACGGTGTGGTGGAGCAAGTGGAGGGCCGGCTGAAGCGATGGAAATGGATTATTCCAAAACTGTCGCTGAAAGGTCGGGTCCTTATTATCAACAATCTTGTGTCCTCCATGCTGTGGCATCGGCTAGCATGTACGGACCCGCCGCTGAACCTACTGTCTAAGGTGCAGGGGTTGATGGTGGACTTCTTCTGGGACCGGTTGCACTGGGTCCCGCAGAGTGTCCTTTTCCTGCCCAAGGAGGAAGGGGGACAGGGGCTTGTCAACTTGGCAAGTAGGGGAGCTGCGTTCAGGCTCCGTTTCATTCAGAGACTCCTGACAGGACCGGCTGATCTGGTCTGGAGACCTGTGGCCCGAGCCATACTGGAGCGGTGTGGTGGGCTAAGTCTGGCTGAGCCGATGTTCCTCATGGATTTAAAGGGATGTACAATGAAAAACCTGCCCCATTTCTACAAGGGACTGTTAACAGTGTGGGGCTTGTTTACGAAAGAGAGACTGAAGGACGGTGGCTCTTTGTACTGGCTTCTGAGGGAGCCGGTGGTTCATGGGACTCGTTTTCAGGGTGGGGCCGAGCCAGCACTGAGGCAAAGGCTGTGTGAGGCGAAGATGTTCACGTTGGGTAATGTGCTGGAGGTGTGCGGTCCCCTTTTTGATAATGCTGCCGGTCTGGCCTCACAGCTGGGCACAAGGTCTGTCAGGGTGATGGGCCGCCTATTGGGAGGCTGGAAACAGCAGCTGACTGATAATGAACTGGAAATGTGTGTTGATTATTGTAATGGTCAGTTATTGCCTGCTGTAAATGATTCTTTTCCTGAGGTGAAACTTATCCCTATTTTTAAATGTGATGGTTGTCTGTTAGAGGTGAGCAGTGCTGCTGATTGCAGGCTGAGCACCATGGTGGGCAAAGCTATGTACTACCTGTGTGTTAAAGTGTTGAACCAAAACAGGCTGAAGGATAGGGTTGACACTCCATGGAGAGCTCATCTGGGCCTACAGGAGGCTCAGAGGCCTGAGTGGAGAGCACTGTACAAACCACCGTTAACTAAAAGGGTTGGGGATTTACAATGGAGAATTTTACATGGTGCAGTTGCTGTGAACGCTTTTGTCTCTGTGATTAATTCTGATGTTGAAGACACCTGTCCTTTCTGCACAGAGAGGGAAACAGTTTTTCACTGTTTTTTAAAGTGTGACAGGCTCTTGGTTTTTTTTCAGTTCCTGACCCGCATGTTTGTGCTGTTTGATGAACATCTTACTCCAGAGATGTTTATTTTGGGGTACAGGTACAGCAGGAAGAGGAGGTTAAAATGTCAGCTCTTCAACTTCCTGCTGGGTCAGGCAAAAATGGCCATTTATCTAAGTAGGAGGAAAAAGATTGAGGATTCAGTGCTGGTAGATACCACTATTTTGTTTAGAGGTATGGTAAAGGCAAGGTTACGAACGGATTTTCATTTTTACAAGTTGACCAGCAATGTAGCAGAGTTTGAGATGATATGGTGTTACAAGTGGGTGTTGTGTACAGTTGTGGAGGAGTTGGAGTTGGTTTTTGGCTTTGTTCTGATGTGAAGTTTGTCTTATTTTTCTTGATTTGAGTTGCTGTTCTGTTTTTTGCAGTATACATTCTGATGTATTGTTGATTGCTGAGTGAGAAAATAAAGTTGTGTTTAAAAATCAAAATCTCTCTCTCTCTCTCTCTCTCTCTCTCTCTCTCTCTCTCTCTCTCTCTCTCTCTCTCTCTCTCTCTCTCTCATCTCTCTCCTCTCTCTCTCTCCTCTCTCTCCTCTCTCTCTCCTCTCTCTCCGTAGCTGTGCATCACACACAGCTCATCCTCTGTGACAGCTTCAAATCACAAGCGCCGACGGCTGAGGCTGAGGCCTGCAGGGGGTTCACTGTCAGAGACACATATCACTGAGCAATCAGCAGCTAAGTGGAAAACGAGCGGAGCCGTGGGTTCATGCAGTGGAAAGGGAGGACGCCTGTATATATATATATATTAGTGCTGTCAATCGATTAAAATATTTAACTCGATTAATCGCATGATTGTCCATAGTTAACTTGCGATTAATCACAAATTAATCGCATTTTTTTTCCTACCATAAACGGATCTTTTTCAAGTTCCAAGTTTTAATACTCTTATCAACATGCGAGTCAACAAATGCTTGCTTTATGCAGCCATTTAACACAAAAGGATGACCCTCATGCATTGCAAATTTGCATCAAATTCAAAACAGAGTGATGCACAAAATAACTTAAAAGAAAATAATAATTTAAAACAATGAATAAAGTGTGCATGAAATAATAGGGGAAAGAAAACGTTAGGAACTTGTTACATTCACCCACACAAGGGCTGAGTAATCACCCCCCCCCCTCTCTCTCACACACACACTCTCCCAGCTCTCTTTCTCTCTTGCCCCTTCCTCATCTCTCTCACCCCCCTCTCTCTCTATATATCTCACACACACACTTCAGAAACAAACATAGTATCAATGAGAGCATCCACAATACACCTGAGTGAAGTCTAGTAAATATTTGTTCTTTTTCTTAGAAGTTAATCGTGAGTTAAAGAAAATAGTGGCGTTAATAGAATCGGGCGATAACACGTTAATACTGCGTTAACTTTGACAGCCTTAATATATATATATATATATATATACCCAAAACAGGGATTGTTGGATTGTGGGCTAATAGCTTGAGTGGCAGACTGCCAGGTAGACTGCACCTGCGCATCTTTTACAACGACTGGTGGATCAATCAATCAATCAATCAATCAATCAATCAATCAATCAGACATGCAATGACCTCGTTGACTTAGAGCTGGTAAAAAGTATAAGCTCTGCTGGGAAAATACATATCTGTTCCTGGCATGGACACAAATGTAGTAATGTAGTAAACATCTAAACGCCTGGTTTCTTAAACCTTTCACTGCCACACGACAGCCGGTTAACCCTTTCACTGTGACAATACAGAAGGTTAGCCCTTTACTATTGTGGTAAATTGTCTAAATTAAACATTTAGGACATATGTACATAATTTTAAACAGGACAGGCCAAATGGCTATATTCACTCCTCCTAAAGGCTTGAGAAATCACAAACTGCCAAATCACACGTTAATGTTAAACCAAAGCTATCTTAGGAAATATAGGTAACTAACAGTATACAATTGATAAGCTAAATATCAACAACCAAAAAGATGTAAATAATATTGATTAAATATTATAATAATCATTTTTCTAAGCAAACAGTATTTACACAGGCAGTAAAACAATGACTTCTGGCTGACCAGATGACCATATATAGAGGCCAGGTTGATACACAGAGGAACTCTGAATATACCCTCTCAACCTGACGCCACTTCATTGTGATTGATGGCCAAAAGCTACCTTGAAATGCTGGGAAACCGCAGACCTAGGGTCTGGAAATGTAAATAGCACCTTTTGGGTACAAGGCTTCAAAGAGAGTTCTCATTGTGACTCCTGAAGCCAAAAGGCAGTACATGCAAACTCCTCCCTTCTTACAAGAGAGAGAAAATGTGAATTGGATTAAAAGCTGTTTTACACTATAAAACATTAAATAACAATATAGGAAAATAGTAAAATTGTTAATAGAATCTGATACAAGTTTTTTTTTTTTTTGATCCACTTTTTCTCCCATTTTTCTATATTTTCTCCCATCCCAATTTCGTATCATCCAATTCAACCCTCCCCTGTCACGAACGCTGTTTCTTGCCTCCCACAAGCCGGCTGCAATGTGGACTAAGTCATACATAGCACAAGTCCCCTCCGGTACTTGAGGTAACAGCAGTCGCATCTTTTCACCTGCGCAGCTCGATCTCTCAGTGTCGAGGAGTAACGCGCGGGAGGCTCACGCTGCCCCCGACACTTCCTGATTCTACTGCGCAGGCGCACCAACCGACTTGTAGGAGTCGCTTGTTCACAACGTTCGATCCCCACCCTTCAGTTTTCCCTCCCCGTAATACGGCCAATGTGTATTACTGCGGACGACCAGCTAAACTGAAAACAATGTGGAGAGCTGGATTCGAACACGCGAATCCTAGCGTCTCCACACTGGTGGCGAGTGCCTTGCCCACTACACCACCTAGCCGCCGCAGAATCTGATACAAGTTTATTCAAAACCAATATTTAAGTCTTTGGCCACAGGGAAACTGATTTAGAGAATTGACTATGTTTATAATCCAAAGTTAACTTCAAATTATGTTTGGGTTAAAGCTGGGGAAATGACTGATAAATTGAGATCAAAATTGGAACAAATAAATACTCTTGTGATAATAAAAATATCAAAAGAATGATAATTCAGGCATAGAATCACTTAGAAATGTACCGTAAAGGTGCTAGGATGTATTAGGATAAACTGAGAAGTATTATCTAAGTTTTAAATTGCCACAATGTAGACAAAATAGATTAAAGTAGAAATAAAGAAATCTTCTATTTTTCCATTCAAACTGGGAGACCACATCCCTTGAAATTCCAATCCTTCCAAATTTGGTAATTCCCCAGGGTTGTAAATACAAGATGGCGGTCGGCCCTCTTTCAAAATGGCGGCCGTCTAAATCCAATTGGACAAGAAAGGCGACGCCTCCCAGCTCAAGCGTCATTTGACGAAGAGCTCGGAGGTGTGGCCTAGCGTTTATAGAAAAACAGCACGGAGACCAGACACACATGGACAACAACAAAGGACGGAGAGATATCACCACTGCGACCAGACCTGATATCCAGCGGAGAATCTTGATTAGATAATTAGAAATAATTCAAAGAGTTGTTGATGATCCTTATCTTGGAACCTCCCAGATTGACTGGAATCCAACCTTAGCCAGTATGCGTTTTGATGCAATAAACGCATATATTCTGACCTGAGCGCTTCGTCCGTCTGAAAATCTTTCCAACAACGCCACTGCCTCTTTTAACGGGTGAGCACAAGAGTGTCTAAGATATTGAAACAGCGCAGAGTGGTCTACTAGAAAATACATCACGAAGATATACAATCTGATACGATACTATCACACAACCGACGGCGATGCTCCATCATTAGCATCATTAGCTCCGCGGTTGTGTGTTAATACAATTAAAAAAAAATTATTATCTACTTTTTCTCCCCCCTTTTTCTCAGATTTTTTTCTCCCATCCCAATTTCCTCTTGTGCCAATTCTCCCCTCCCCTCCCCTGATCGTTGCTTGCATGTGCCCCCCACTGGCCGGTTGTAGGGAGGATAGAAGCCTTGCATCACGTGTCCCCTCAATACATGTGGAGGCAGCCAGTCACATCTTTTCACCTGCCAGCGCGGACTCTCATTGGCGAGGAGTAACATGTAGGAGGCTCACACTGCCCCCGCCATTTTCCTGTCTCTGCTGTGCAGGCGCCCTGACCAACCTGTAGGAGTCGCTGTTTACAACGACCAGACTACCACCCTTCGACTTCCCTCCCGCTAACTCTGCCAATTGAGCCAGTATGACGGCCGGCCCAACGCTGACAGCCGGATTCGAGACCGGTGTCTCTTGCCTTGGTGACGAGCGCAATGTCCGCTGCGCCACCCAGTCGCCCACAATTTTAAAAAAAAATCAGCTTTTTCTGGCCACGCAGGACCGATGGAGGGAGAGAGGGAGAACGGGAGGAGAGGTAGGGAAGACATGCGGCAAATGGTCGCCGGGACTGGGAAACGAACCCGGAACGACCGCTTCGCGAATCAGCGCGCTACGTGGTGTGCTACTGGAGCGCCCCGTTAATACAATCTATTAACTCAGAATGAAAGTATCAAATACAGAATAGTCAGAGAGTGGCTGGAAGGCTCTCACGTCAGGTAACTAGCTACGAAACACCGAAGTAAGAGAGAGTCCCCCCTCCCTCAGGACGCTTTTATACAGACGGGAGGGGGTGGGGGTCAAAGGAGGGACTGGACATCTGGGGAGGAATGGGGGGGGGGGTGAAGGGAGATGGGTGAGAGATTAGGAGGGAGGGGACAACGTTTTTTATCTACCACAATTACACTCTTTCTTATCTTATAATGTTAATACAACTTTTTGATAAACATTTTTAAAGAAAAAGACATTTAAGTAAAATTACACACAATTTACAATATGACCCTTGATGACTGGATTACGATTCACATGTAATCCTTTTAATTTCAGACTTGTGATTTTCACTCTTTCCTATCCAAAAGTAGCCTGCAGGGTGCCATGATGAGGAAGAGAATAATTCTCATTTGTGTTTCAGGGAACCATGATCTAATGTGTACATGTAGTATTCCATCTCACAGACGGGTGTTTGTAATTTAAACTGCAGCTGCAACTGATCAAACGACACACCCCAGACAATGATTCGTATTTGTGGAAATAAGCCATATATTATTATAAAACAATTACAACCCCTGTGAGAATATATCAGAATCTCCTCGGATTGTTTTCAGATTGTTTGTGAATTGGCAGCGTGATTAACTAATGATTAACTAATGAACAGTTTGCCATTCCCCTCTGAGGCAGGTCTCTGAAGTAGAGCTGGTCACATCATCACCAGACCTCAGAGTCTAGAGTGGGACCCGTTCACCAGACCTCAGAGTCCAGACTGGGACCCGTTCACCAGACCTCAGACTGGGACCCGTTCACCAGACCTCAGAGTCTAGAGTGGGACCCGTTCACCAGACCTCAGACTGGGACCCGTTCACCAGACCTCAGAGTCTAGACTGGGACCCGTTCACCAGACCTCAGAGTCCAGACTGGGACCCGTTCACCAGACCTCAGAGTCCAGACTGGGACCTGTTCACCAGACCTCAGAGTCTAGAGTGGGACCCGTTCACCAGACCTCAGACTGGGACCCGTTCACCAGACCTCAGAGTGGGACCCGTTCACCAGACCTCAGAGTCTAGACTGGGACCCGTTCACCAGACCTCAGAGTCCAGACTGGGACCCGTTCACCAGACCTCAGAGTCCAGACTGGGACCTGTTCACCAGACCTCAGAGTCCAGACTGGGACCCGTTCACCAGACCTCAGACTGGGACCCGTTCACCAGACCTCAGAGTCCAGACTGGGACCCGTTCACCAGACCTCAGACTGGGACCCGTTCACCAGACCTCAGAGTCCAGACTGGGACCCGTTCACCAGACCTCAGAGTCCAGACTGGGACCCGTTCACCAGACCTCAGACTGAGACCCGTTCACCAGACCTCAGACTGGGACCCGTTCACCAGACCTCAGACTGGGACCCGTTCACCAGACCTCAGAGTCCAGACTGGGACCCGTTCACCAGACCTCAGAGTCTAGAGTGGGACCTGTTCACCAGACCTCAGAGTCTAGACTGGGACCCGTTCACCAGACCTCAGAGTCCAGACTGGGACCCGTTCACCAGACCTCAGAGTCTAGAGTGGGACCTGTTCACCAGACCTCAGAGTCCAGACTGGGACCCGTTCACCAGACCTCAGAGTCCAGACTGGGACCCGTTCACCAGACCTCAGAGTCCAGACTGGGACCCGTTCACCAGACCTCAGAGTGGGACCCGTTCACCAGACCTCAGAGTCCAGACTGGGACCTGTTCACCAGACCTCAGAGTGGGACCCGTTCACCAGACCTCAGAGTGGGACCCGTTCACCAGACCTCAGACTGGGACCCGTTCACCAGACCTCAGAGTCCAGACTGGGACCCGTTCACCAGACCTCAGAGTGGGACCCGTTCACCAGACCTCAGACTGGGACCCGTTCACCAGACCTCAGAGTGGGACCCGTTCACCAGACCTCAGAGTGGGACCCGTTCACCAGACCTCAGAGTCCAGACTGGGACCCGTTCACCAGACCTCAGATTCTAGACTGGGACCCGTTCACCAGACCTCAGAGTCTAGACTGGGACCCGTTCACCAGACCTCAGACTGGGACCCGTTCACCAGACCTCAGAGTCCAGACTGGGACCCGTTCACCAGACCTCAGACTGGGACCCGTTCACCAGACCTCAGAGTCCAGACTGGGACCCGTTCACCAGACCTCAGAGTCCAGACTGGGACCCGTTCACCAGACCTCAGACTGAGACCCGTTCACCAGACCTCAGACTGGGACCCGTTCACCAGACCTCAGACTGGGACCCGTTCACCAGACCTCAGAGTCCAGACTGGGACCCGTTCACCAGACCTCAGAGTCTAGAGTGGGACCTGTTCACCAGACCTCAGAGTCTAGACTGGGACCCGTTCACCAGACCTCAGAGTCCAGACTGGGACCCGTTCACCAGACCTCAGAGTCTAGAGTGGGACCTGTTCACCAGACCTCAGAGTCCAGACTGGGACCCGTTCACCAGACCTCAGAGTCCAGACTGGGACCCGTTCACCAGACCTCAGAGTCCAGACTGGGACCCGTTCACCAGACCTCAGAGTGGGACCCGTTCACCAGACCTCAGAGTCCAGACTGGGACCTGTTCACCAGACCTCAGAGTGGGACCCGTTCACCAGACCTCAGAGTGGGACCCGTTCACCAGACCTCAGACTGGGACCCGTTCACCAGACCTCAGAGTCCAGACTGGGACCCGTTCACCAGACCTCAGAGTGGGACCCGTTCACCAGACCTCAGACTGGGACCCGTTCACCAGACCTCAGAGTGGGACCCGTTCACCAGACCTCAGAGTGGGACCCGTTCACCAGACCTCAGAGTCCAGACTGGGACCCGTTCACCAGACCTCAGATTCTAGACTGGGACCCGTTCACCAGACCTCAGAGTCTAGACTGGGACCCGTTCACCAGACCTCAGACTGGGACCCGTTCACCAGACCTCAGAGTCCAGACTGGGACCCGTTCACCAGACCTCAGACTGAGACCCGTTCACCAGACCTCAGAGTCTAGACTGGGACCCGTTCACCAGACCTCAGAGTCTAGAGTGGGACCCGTTCACCAGACCTCAGAGTCTAGACTGGGACCCGTTCACCAGACCTCAGAGTCCAGACTGGGACCCGTTCACCAGACCTCAGAGTCTAGAGTGGGACCCGTTCACCAGACCTCAGACTGGGACCCGTTCACCAGACCTCAGAGTCCAGACTGGGACCCGTTCACCAGACCTCAGACTGGGACCCGTTCACCAGACCTCAGAGTCCAGACTGGGACCCGTTCACCAGACCTCAGAGTCTAGAGTGGGACCTGTTCACCAGACCTCAGACTCTAGACTGGGACCCGTTCACCAGACCTCAGACTGGGACCCGTTCACCAGACCTCAGAGTCCAGACTGGGACCCGTTCACCAGACCTCAGAGTGGGACCCGTTCACCAGACCTCAGACTGGGACCCGTTCACCAGACCTCAGACTGAGACCCGTTCACCAGACCTCAGAGTGGGACCCGTTCACCAGACCTCAGACTGGGACCCGTTCACCAGACCTCAGACTGAGACCCGTTCACCAGACCTCAGACTGGGACCCGTTCACCAGACCTCAGAGTCCAGACTGGGACCCGTTCACCAGACCTCAGAGTCCAGACTGGGACCCGTTCACCAGACCTCAGAGTCCAGACTGGGACCCGTTCACCAGACCTCAGACTGGGACCCGTTCACCAGACCTCAGACTGGGACCCGTTCACCAGACCTCAGAGTCCAGACTGGGACCCGTTCACCAGACCTCAGACTGGGACCCGTTCACCAGACCTCAGAGTCCAGAGTCTAGACTGAGTCCCGTTCACCAGACCTCAGACTGGGACCCGTTCACCAGACCTCAGACTGGGACCCGTTCACCAGACCTCAGACTGGGACCCGTTCACCAGACCTCAGAGTCCAGAGTCTAGAGTGTGACCCGTTCACCAGACCTCAGAGTCTAGAGTCTAGCCTGTGACCCGTTCACCAGACCTCTAGCCTGTGACCCGTTCACCAGTCCTTTGGACCTTGCTGGAATCCCAAGTGAAACACAATTTGTAACACACCTGTTTCTGTACTTTTCATCTAGTTCTACGTTTCTAGTGTGCTTATTTTTTCTACCTGGACACAAGTCCTTTTTATTTAAGTTATGCCCTTCTAAACACGCAGTTTAGCCTCTGAACATGCGCTCAGAAAAGCAGCCATTTTCTTTTCTTGAACTTGATGAACACTGTGAATCCATAGCCTTAAGTATTATGTAGTACAGGTCCAAATCTTATACAAATCTGTTCAGAAATGAGTCTTCTAGAGATCCGGGTAAACCGTGTGCCAAGAGAAAAGCTCTCCATTTCTCCATTTCCTCATCCACATCAATTCATTCAGAATTTTTTCACTTCTGGTTTTTGCTCGTCACCTTTCACCTAGAACCCTTATTCGCACACCCCCATGCGTGGTATCATTATTTGGAAACCACGACCAATCATTTTCGCAATCTGCGGATGATTGGCAGAGTTAGAGCGCCGGGAGTCCGGGGTGGTAATCTTACGCTCGCACGTAAAAAGTCGCACGCCTGACATATCGTCATGTAACTATTATATTTCTGTTTGCAGAATGAGCCACGTGAAATTTCTGTGCATCGTTTCAAGCAATGACTGGTCCGTTCAGGACCTGGCCAAACCGGACGTGGTCACTTGTCCGAATGGCTTGTCAAATGACGCTCGTCGGATGTTTCGAGACCGAAAGCACGCAATTTGACGCAGGTTGAGTGTGGTGACGATCGAATGGTGGCAAATTCAACTTTCCAACAATGTATTAGTTGATCGGCAAAAACGCAGCGCTAGGCCGACAGACGAGGGCAAAGTGCTGCGACGTGTGCATGCGGGCCGCCGAACGTTAAAAAAACGAAAACATAAATCAATTTATGAAAAATGGTTGAGGTTTATGTAAACGATGTGACCGAGTAACGGTATGGTCCTTTAACATTCAATCTTACATAATTTATTCTGACATGACAATAATTCCAAACAAAGTTCAGTATATATATTACCAACACTTTGAGATGATAAACAATAACAAAACTACCAAAAACACAATAATAATAAAAAAAATTATAATATTCACACATCACTAGTTTTACACACTGTGTTTTTCCTAGTGCTGTCAATCGATTAAAATATTTAACTCGATTAATCGCATGATTGTCCATAGTTAACTCGCGATTAATCGCAATATAATCGTATTTTTCTTTTTTTACCATAAACTGATATTTTCAAGTTTTAATACTCTTATCAACATGAGAGTCAACAAATGCTTGCTTTATGCAGCCATTTAACACAAAAGGATGACCCTCATGCATTGCAAATTTGCATCAAATTCAAAACAGAGTGATGCACAAAATAACTTAAAAGAAAACAATAATTTAAAACAATGAATAAAGTGCATGAAATAATAGGTGAAAGAAAACGTTAGGAACTTGTTACATTAACCCACACAAGGGCTGAGAACTCTCCCAGCTCTCTTTCTCTCTTGCCCCTTCCTCATCTCTCTCACCCCCCTCTCTATCTCTCTCTCACACACACACACACACACACACACACACACACACACACACACACACACACACACACACACACACACACACACACACACACACACACACACACACACACACACGCATACGTGTTTATAGGTACTTCCGAGGACCTTGAGATATCAACAAGGTTGCGAGGACCCGACTTTCCGCTGTGATTTGGAGCCTGAAAAAAATATATTTACCAATAGATGGCGCTCAACTGCTGGAAACTGACCTCAAAATAATTTAAGAGGCATGTTTGTTTTTCTGTGTTATGTTATGTCATGGGACAGACTAGTGAGGACTAGTGGTGTAAGCCAATCGGATACAGACGTGGGCGGGACATGAGGGTCCTCAGAAAAGCGTATAAATCAGAACACACGTCTATATAAATACATATTGTTTCTGCCTTCAGAAGGTGTTATAACATATAATTTCTGCCTCCAGAAGGTTTTATATGGTTTTATATGAAACATATAGTTTCTGCATTCTCTGTCAGTCAGGATCTATGGGTTAAACGGGGCTACCGTGGACAGGGTGAGCAGCTTCAAGTACCTGGGGGTCCACATCTCAGAGGACCTGACATGGACAACACACATAGACTCAGTCGTAAAGAAGGCGAAGCAGCGCCTCTACCACCTGAGACAGTTAAGGAAGTTCAGAGTATCGGGGAAGATACTCCAGTCCTTCTACTCCAGAGCTGCAGAGCATCTTGACTGGAAACATCACTGCCTGGTATGGAAACAGCAAGGCACAGGACAAGAAGGCCCTACAGAGAGTGGTGCGCTCCGCTGAGCGTACTACGGTTATTGCACTACCACCCCTGCAGGTCTTATATAACAAGAGGTGCAAATCCAGAGCCTGCAGAATAATGAAAGACCCTCACCACCCCAACAACAGCCTGTTCATTTTAAAATGACCACCTTGAAATTTGGTTGGTTTAAGTGACCCACACAGACTGCTCATGGCAATTTGCATGCTTGTATCACCAAATAAGCCACTCCACTTCGGTGTCGTCCATCTTAAAATTTCAAATGTCTTGGACAATTTTCTTGTCAAGTGACCCATGGAGTCTGCTCATGTCAATCTTGAATGAATGAATGAAAACTTTATTTAACAGATTGCAGAATGGGTACAATACAGTACGGCTCAATACATACAATTGTTAAGGGGATGCAGACCTGAGAAAGACGTTTGTCTTGTTTCCATCAGGGTCCCCCATTTTCAATTCATATAGACATATATGACATACATGACATACAGATAGTCAGTACTGCTACATCTATACATTTATGACATACCAGATTTGCAAATACAGTACTGTTTGTGATACAGAAGGAGTCAAGAAAAGGGAGTATATACATTTGACGTAGAAACTGTACATTGGAGGAGGTTGGGTGGGGGGGGTTGGGTACATTGGGATATTGACAACCATACTGGGTAATTTACATTGGAGGTGGTTGGGGGGGGGGGGGGGGGGGGGCGGGGGGCACACTGTATAAACAAGTAACACTGTACATTGAGGGGGGGGGGGAGGAGACACTGTACAAACAAACACAATTGTACATTGAACTATTGACAAAACCATACTAGGTAAATGACTGTACATTGGAGGGGGTTGGGTTAGGATATTTACAGGGGCCAGTGTTGAATTGCAGTCTCCCGTAGGTGTCCCTTGAGAGAGGTTTTGAAAGTGGGTAGTGATCCACATTCCTTTACAGCTTTGGGTAGGGCGTTCCACATTGATGTGGCATAATTGCGAAACGTGTTTAGTCCCTTATTTGAGCCGAATCTGGGTTTAACATGATTTGTGGAGCTCCCTCTGGTGTTGTGATCGTGGTATTCACTGACCTTTGGGAAGTATTTTGACATGTACATGGGTACCTTGGTCGTGTAGTGTATCTTGTAGACCAGGCCCATTGCAAGTTGTTGTACTCTGTCGTCTACTCTAAGCCATCCTAGGTTGTCAAAGTGGGCAGGGGTGAGGTGGGTTCTAGGAGTAAGGTCAAGCAGTAGTCTGACCAGTTTGTTTTGAGATGTTTGTAATTTTGTTTTTAGCGCCTTTGAGGTGCTTTGGTACCATGAGGTGCAAGCATAGTCGTAGTACCCCTGAATGAGTGCTCCTGCCAGAGTCTTCAGGGTGTTCTTGTTTACCAGAGAGGAGATCCGGTACAAGAATCGAGTTCGTTGGTTGACTTTTTTTATTACATTGGATGCCATTTTGTCACAGGAGAGATTAGCCTCTAGGATGGAACCCAGGTAGGTAATTTCATCTTTCCTTGTGACAATATTGTCACACACTGTAACTGAGAAGCCGTCGGTCTTGCTGAGTTTGTTATTTGAACCGAAGAGAATGGACTCTGTTTTGCCCATGTGTAATGATAGTTTGTTATCAGCGAGCCATATGCAGATTCTGCCTAGTTCCGAGCTGAGGGTTTTTTCAACCTGTAACTTGTTCTTGTCAGAGACCAGCAGGGCTGAGTCGTCCGCAAACAGGAACAAGTTGCAGTCACAAGCTGACGACATGTCATTTGCATAAATTAGGAACAGTAGCGGTCCTAGTATGCTTCCTTGTGGAACACCACAGCTCACTGTGAGGGGGGGGGATAGGGTACCGTTTACCTCCACCATCTGTTCCCTCCCCTCAAGGTAGGATTGCATCCAGCTCACTGATAGACTATCAAAACCAATTGCTTTTAGCTTGTCAATCAGAATGGAGTGATTGACCGTGTCAAAGGCCTTTTGTAGGTCCAGCATGACCATGCCGCAGTATTTGCCTGCGTCCACCTCTTGTTTGATGTGGTCATTCAAATAGAGAAGGCATGTGTCAGTGGAGTGGGATGTTCTGAAGCCAGATTGGAATTCTTCACGCTTGTATCATCAACTGAAGGATTCTGATGACACTAAGCACTTGGCCACTAATGTGCAAATGTTTATGCACAGCCTAAGTTGTTGTAACTTAATAGGCCAGGTTAATGATTATGAGTTATATTACATATATGTTAATATCGATTATTGTTTACCTTTGAAAGAAGAAGTGGAAGAGTGTTTGTTTATTCTAGTCAGAGATACTATTATTTACATTAGTCACCACGTTAGTAGAAATACAAGTCCCAGGATGCATTGCACCTGCTACCAGCTGCGTCCTTTTAGGTGATTGACAGAGAGCGTTTTATGAATGAAACTGATGAGAACTCAACTGTAATGTAACGTGCGCTGAAGATTCTATATAAAGTACAACCTATTGGAATCCGACGTATTGGACAATCTATTCTTTTGGAAAGTAGTTATTCTACATTTTGGTGCCGAAACCAGGGAACTTTGGATCATTTAGATCATTTGGATATAACGATAGAATGAATGAAACTGATGAGAACTCAACTGTAATGTAACGTGCGCTGAAGATTCTATATAAAGTACAACCTATTGGAATCCGACGTATTGGACAATCTATTCTTTTGGAAAGTAGTTATTCTACATTTTGGTGCCGAAACCAGGGAACTTTGGATCATTTAGATCATTTGGATATAACGATAGAATGGATGAAACAGAACGTCGGAGTGAATTAGAGAGACAGAAACGGAAGCGCGGTGCTATCAGAGGTGGTACTACACGTCTTTTAAATCAGATTGACGCTGAGATTGGAAATGAGGCTCCGAGTGTTGAAGACTTGACAACTATGTTGGATGTACTGGCATCGAAGGAGGACAGTTTGCTTGAAATAAATCGGGAAATAGAGCAGCTAACTTTGATGGATGATTTGGACGCGGAGATTGAATCAACGGAGACGTGCAAGGAGCGCATCATTATCCAACGGAGCCGCGCACAACGAGTAATAAGGAACCAAAAGGAACTGACAGCAGAGGCCCGGCGGGTGAGTGATACTGAAGCAAGATCACAGAGACAGTCAGTAAAGCTACCAAGATTGGTCATTGAGAAATATAATGGAGATGTCAGTAAATGGCAGGAATTCTGGAGCCAGTATGAAACTGCTATTCACAATAATGATGGACTGTGTAAAAGAGAGAAGTTTACTTACCTGAAAACCTATCTCACTGGACAAGCTGCAAAGGCAATAGCAGGACTGACATTAACAGATGATAACTATGACAATGCGGTCACTTTATTGCAAAATAGATTTGGAAGGAAATATCTACTGATCAGTGCTCACATGTCAAAACTACTGAATCTTACTCCTGTGAAGAAAGCCTCTGATGTGAATGCATTGAGGCAGCTATATGATGAATGTGAAATTCAAATGAGGAGCTTGGAGTCACTGGGTGTAGTGTCAGAAACCTACGGGAGCCTGCTATGCCCAATTTTACTGCAGATGATTCCAGATAGCATAGCTCTTGAATATAGTCGTCAGAGGGGAGTAGATGATGAATGGAAAGTTTCTGAAATAGTCACATTCCTACAGAGGGAGGTTCAGAGCAGAGAAAGAGCACTGCAAATGACAACAACATCCAACCATCAGAAAGAAGAGAGCAAGCCATGGAAACAGGCCTACTCATTCAGCGAAGTGAGACCAAAAAGACCCAGCATGCAATCTACTGCTACACTGCATACAGCCAGCCAGGTGTACAACTGTTTGTTCTGTGACAGTGCTGATCACAAAGCAGAACATTGCCCAGACAACAACGTTATTGAACGTAAAGACAGACTAATGCGAATGGGAAGATGTTTTGTGTGTTTAGGACAGAAACACATAGCCAAATTCTGTAAAAAGCAGGTATCCTGTGCAACCTGTGGAAGAAGACATCACATTGCTGTGTGCACTGGCAAGAAAAGTGAGGAGCAGAAACCCCCTGTTTCGGAAGAGGCTGTTGTTTCCTCAGTCATTCCTCATTCAGTGAAGATGAAACCAGATGGACAGAACACTGTGCTGTTACAAACTGCCAAGGCATGGGTGGAAGGCCCAGGAGGCAGGGCAATAGCTCGTTGCTTACTAGATTGAGGGAGTCAGAGGAGCTTCATCCATGAGAACCTTGTGAAGAGCCTGAAGTTACCAGTAATAAGTAAGTAAGAGAAACTCACTCTTCACACGTTTGGATCCTCTGTCCCTACAATTTCACAGTACAACACAGTGAAGGTCACCTTGAGGAATGTCTGGGACACCCAGCAAGAAATCGAAATAGAGGCTATAGAGACCCCACAGGTGTGCTCAGCAGTGATGAAGGTGCCTGGTGACCAGGTTCAACATGAGCTCAAGAAAAAGGGTCTGAGACTGGCAGACTTCCCAGGAAATGAAGGTGATCCAGAGCTCTCCATCCTGATAGGAGCAGACTATTATTGGCAAATAGTATCAGGCAAAGTGGAGAGGCTGACAGAGACTTTGGTTGCAGTGGAGAGCACCTTTGGATGGTCTGTGCAGGGGCCTGTGTCCATGTCAAGTGTAGCTGAGGCAGCATGCATGCTCATCCCCATTGATGAAGACACACTTGTCTCCAATCAACTAAAGGCATTCTGGGAAATTGAGTCTCTGGGTATAACAGGCGAGAAAACACAGAACCCAGCAGAAGAAGAAGCTCAACAGATGTTCGAGAGAACAACAACCTTTAAAGATGGGCGATACCAAGTGGAGTTGCCATGGAAGGCAGAAAGAACAGCTACAGAATCGCTAAGAAAAGGTTTGATGGTCTGAAGAAAAGACTGAAGAAAGATGTTACCTTTTACAGCAGGTATCATGAAGTAGTGGAGGACTATTTACAACAGAACATAGCAGAGGACGTGCCGAAGGATGATGCAAGGACAGACAGTGTGAAATACTACTTACCTCACCACGCAGTACTCAGAGAAGACAAGGTGACGACGAAACTGAGAGTAGTGTTTGATGCTTCATCTCATGAAAATGGCCATCCATCCCTCAATGACTGCTTATTCACAGGACCCAACCTGAACCCAGACCTCCTCAACGTCCTGATTAAGTTCAGGCAACATGCGATCGCCTTCATGGCAGACATCAAGAAGGCCTTCCTGCAAATATCCCTCGCAGAAAGGGACAGAGATGCCGTGAGGTTCTTGTGGCTCACTGGCCCACCAAAGGGAGAAGAGGAGGAAGAGCCACGAGTGTTAAGGATGACCAGAGTGGTCTTTGGCGCTTCCCCAAGTCCATTCTTACTCGCTGCTACAATCAGGAAACACCTGAAACAGTATGAGACAGAACATCCATCCGTTGTAGAGACATTGAGAGAATCACTTTATGTCGATGATTTTATTGCAAGTTCACACAACGTTGAAGAAGCTTACACTGTGACGACAACTGCTAAACAAATGCTGTTGACCGCAGGCATGGACCTCTGCAAGTGGATGACAAACTCTCCTGAATTGATGGAAAAATGGGAGAAGAGCAAAACTGACCTCACGGTAGCGCCAGAGACACACAGAGCGGTACTGAAAGTGCTCGGCTTGGTATGGAGGCCAGAAACTGATGACTTCACATTTGACTTAAGGCCACTGGTGAGCATTCTAAAACAGAAGGAGAACACAAAGAGAAGTGTTCTGCAATCGTCTGCACGCATTTATGACCCCCTTGGGTTCCTGACTCCTTTCACAGTCCGAGTCAAGTGCATGTTTCAAGAAATGTGGGAGAGAGGACTCTCCTGGGATGAGGAGCTACCACCTGATCTGACTCGAGAATGGCAACAGTGGTGTTCGGAGCTCCCCCAGCTACACCAGCTTGCTATCCCAAGATGGTACAGAATAGACCTGCAGACAGAGAACAGCCATCTCCTGAAACTACATGTGTTCTGTGACGCCAGTGAAAGGGCTTACAGTGCTGTGGCCTACCTGCAGGGCGAAAACCAAGATGGAGAACTTAGAACGAGCTTAGTGGCATCCAAGTCCAGGGTAGCCCCTCTCAAGAAAATGACACTGCCGCGCCTGGAGCTCATGGGAGCTGTAATTGGGGCAAGACTAGCCAGCCACTTGATGAAAACTTTGAAAATGGAACACAAACAGATCACAATGTGGACAGACTCTATGATTACGCTGCACTGGCTTTGCAGCTCCGCTCACAAGTGGAAACAGTTTGTCTCAAACAGAGTGACAGAGATCCAGTCCTTGACCAACCCAGAGTCATGGTCACAGATAAAAGGGAAGGTAAATCCAGCTGACCTCCCTACCAGAGGACAGACTGTGGAAAACCTGATACAGAACAAGCTATGGTGGTACGGACCTGAAGTTCTGACAACACCTGACCAGTCACCTGATCAGTCAGAGGAGACTGATGAGGGCCAGGTTCCAGAAGAAGTTCACACAGAACTCAAGTGCCATCACCAGGTCACAGTACAGCTTACTGCAAATGACGCAGATCTCTCTGAACCAGTATTGGAGCTGGCAAGATATAGTAAACTGAGAAGGGTCTTAAGAGTGACTGCCTGGATCAAGAGATTCATAACCAATGCTCAAAGGAAGACAAAGACACAAGGAGAGCTGACTGCTGACGAGCTCTTTGAGGCAGAAAGGTACTGGATCAAGACAATACAACAACAAAGTTTCAGTCAGGAGATCAAATTACTGAAGACAGGAAAGAATCTGACGAACGACTGTAAAATAAAGGAACTCCAACCATTCCTGGATGAATATGAACTGCTCAGCGTGGGAGGAAGACTGCAACAGTCCAACTTCACCTTCCGAGAGCAGCACCCGTGGATTCTGCCCGGAAAACAAAGATACTCAGAAATGCTGATACAGTCCTGTCATGAAAAGATAATGCATTCAGGAGTGAGGGACACCTTAGTACAACTAAGAGAAAGATACTGGATCCTGCGTGCTAGACAGCTAGTCAAGCGTGTTTTAGCAAGATGCACTGTCTGCAAGAGATTCAAGGCAAAGGCTGGATGTCAGATCACTGCACCTTTACCAAGAGACAGAATAACTGAATCCCCACCCTTCGAAGTCACAGGTGTGGATTTTGCAGGACCGCTTTATGTGAAGGCAAATGGATCAGTGATGAAGTCATACATTGCACTGTTCACCTGTGCTGTGACCAGGGCGGTACACCTGGAACTGGTCTCAGATCAGTCGACAGAGAAATTCCTGTTAGCTCTGAAAAGATTCATTGCCAGAAGAGGAATATGTAAAGTTATCTACTCGGACAACGCAAGAACATTCAAGAGAGCTGAGCTGGACTTGAAGGAGATGTGGAAGGCCATCAAAGACCCACAGCTGTTGGAGTTCTTCTCAGAAAAGGGCATCACCTGGAAGTTCATAGCCGAGCGAGCTGCATGGTGGGGCGGATTCTGGGAGAGGCTCGTCAGATCCGTAAAAACATGCCTAAGGAAGGTGCTTGGAAGAGCTTCACTCAACTTTGAAGAGATGTGCACAGTCCTAACGGAGGTTGAGGCTATCCTGAACTCTAGGCCTCTGACCTTTGTGCACAATGAAGTGGATGAACCACAGCCGCTGACCCCAGCCCACTTCCTGGTGGGTAAAAGACTCACGTCTCTGCCGCCCAAGACATTCCCAGTTGACGCACAACGCTCAAATCCTAAGTGTAAAGAGCTCAACCGAAGATGGAAGTACAGGCAGAGACTCGCAACCAGCTTCTGGAATAGCTGGCGTAAGGATTACTTGCTGGATCTGAAATCAGCACATCGCTGTGACACGCCGTCACCCACCCCTCTGAAAGAGGGTGACATTGTACTCATCGGAGAAGATAACACTCCCAGACAAACCTGGAAGCTGGGAAGAATCAAGGAACTGTTCCCAGGCCGAGATGGACTTGTGAGGTCGTGCACAGTTCGCACTACCTCAGGAACTTTGTTGAGGAGACCTATTCAGTTATTATATTGTTTAGAGGTCTAGGATGAACTAGCAGTTCATCGGGGGGGAGAATGTTGTAACTTAATAGGCCAGGTTAATGATTATGAGTTATATTACATATATGTTAATATCGATTATTGTTTACCTTTGAAAGAAGAAGTGGAAGAGTGTTTGTTTATTCTAGTCAGAGATACTATTATTTACATTAGTCACCACGTTAGTAGAAATACAAGTCCCAGGATGCATTGCACCTGCTACCAGCTGCGTCCTTTTAGGTGATTGACAGAGAGCGTTTTATGAATGAAACTGATGAGAACTCAACTGTAATGTAACGTGCGCTGAAGATTCTATATAAAGTACAACCTATTGGAATCCGACGTATTGGACAATCTATTCTTTTGGAAAGTAGTTATTCTACATAAGTAATGATTACATTGGTACAAAAAGCAGTTGACCATATTCACACGGTGGCTATTTTGTTCGTCATGCGCTGAACCTACTAGTTACGCTGCTGAACAGTATGACTTACTACCAAGTGTCTTTATACCTGTATCATTGTACATATTAATACTACAACTCTACATACATCTGATTACCAGTATTACTCAGTAGTACTCATTTGTATATTTTGTACCCAGTTAAGTGTATGTGCATGTGGTCAATATACCCAGTCCTACAGTAGCTTACCTCAACTTAATTGTTAGAAAAAATAAGATAAGATTAAAAACAAAGGAATAACACTACATCATCACTAGTTAACAATGATTATGCTTCCAATAATTACAAGTTATTTAGATTAATTTATTTAGATTTATTTCACATTTCAACATTATTACGGGGGCGACAGTGGCCCAGGCGGTAGAGCAGTCGTCTGGCAATCCGGAGGTTCCTGGTTTGATTCCCGCTCCTCCCGGGCAGCGTGTCGATGTGTTCTTGAGCAAGACACTTAACCCATAATTTCTCCCGATGAGCAGGTTGGCACATTGCATGGTTGCCTCCGCCGTCGGTGTGTGAATGTGTGAGTGAATGGGTAAAATGTAAGTAACAAATTGTAAAGCGCTTTGGATAAAAGCCATTACATTACAAAAACCCCTACAGAAACTGTAGGATTGGTTCATTCCCCGCCACACACTCTGCTCCTTTAAGGTACTGTGTTGATTGATGCATTCCCCGCCACACGCTCCGCTCCTTTAAGGTGTTGATTGGTGCATTCCCCGCCACACGCTTTTGGAGCAAGTATCAATTCCAGCGCACACCTGTCATAGTTTTTTATTAGCGCCCCAGAGGCTTTTTATACTGGGACTTCCCTTCAATCGATGTCGGGTCGTTTTGAATACTTCTGTTTCTGCCTGTTGTTCCCCGTTGCTGTGCCTCGTCTACTCTCCCTCCAGGACATCTGTGGATTGCCGCTGGTGAAGACCTTGTCCCCCGTTTTGAGCTGCGCCTCGTTTACCCGCTTTACTCTTGCGCTTTGGTGAGTTTGAACCAAACCCTTTTTTGGACGATTCTGTTTTGTGTGTTTTGAAGAACACTGTTTCTATTTTTGCTTACACTTGACTCAGCTAAGTTGTGTGTTAAAGGAGACACTGAAGATTATCATTTGCTTGCACTGGACTCAGCTGGGGTGTGTGTTTAGAAGAGACACAGAAGTTTATCGTTTTTGTTTTGCACTGACCCTCAGCTAAATTGTGTGTTGTGGTGAACACTGAAGATATCGTTTTGTTTGTTCTGGACTCAGCTAAGAGAGGAGGAGACCGCACTGCCTCTGTGTGATGTGGACTGTTATTTACCTCTCTCTCTCTCTCTCTTTTCCACCTCGAGTTGAAGCTGGGAGTATCTGCAGAGCCGCTTCAGCGTCAATACCGTTTCCCCACCTCGAACACCAAGAGGATCTGCAGAGCCGCAGATAACTCTGCTGGAGGCAGTCTCCCTTTGTTTCAAGATTGTTACTTGCTCCTTTTTGACTCTGAAAATAAATACGCCCTAGTATTTGGCTAACTCTGAACTACCTGTCTGTGCCGTGCGTTTGAGGTCGGTTTCAAACCCTAACATTACGACCCGACCATGTCGATCTCAGCCGACACAGACAGAGTCAGAACCGCGTTGGCGGTCCAGATTGAATTGGTCAACGACCACACCCAACAGTTGGGTGCGGCTGCGGCTGCTTTACAGGACCTCCGGGCCGAGGTCCAGCTTATTCTGGATGCCATTGACACTCTGGCCATCCAGCAGACTACCCAGGGGTATCAGCAGGCTGTTGTTCTGCACCAGCTACAGGCTCTCAGTACAGCATTAAACACTCTGCTTTTAACCCCACCTGTCCCAGGAATCTCAGCCAGATCACCACCCGCGGCAGACCTCGCACCTCGCGAGCCCCGTCTCTCCGAACCACGTCTGTTCGAGGGTAACTTCGAGGATTGTGCCACATTCATCATGCAGTGTGAGTTGGTCTTCCTTCATCAACCCAGCCTTTTTTTCTTGAGAGGGAGCCCGAGTAGCCTACATGACTAACCTGCTCACGGGCCGAGCAGCACAGTGGGTCACTGCTTCCTGGGCTATGAGGGCCGATTTTTGTTTCTCCTACCCAGACTTCGTGGCAGAGCTCCGAAGGGTTTTCCACCACCCAGCTCGTGGCCAGGACCCAGGAGCTCGGTTGGGCACCTTCCGGCAGGACAGTGGCAAGTGTCAGAGACTACGCATTGGAGTTCAGACTGGCCGCAACGGAGAGCGGTTGGAACGATCAAGCGCTTCGTCTCACCTTCCTGAGGGGGCTCAACGACGCAGTAAGGGACCAGCTCGCGACCCAAGAGGAGCCCGATTCTCTCGAGGGCCTGATCAGCCTCGCTATCCGCATTGACGGACGCCTCCGGGAGAGAAGGCGTGAGCGAGCACGACTAGGACCCCCAGACGTTCCCCAGACCCCCCGTCCTCGGGACCGTTCTGCTGACCGTCCTGCCCCCTCCGTGACTGGTGGGTTTTTTCCCTCCCGAGCTGTGACCGAGGAGGAACCCATGCAGCTGGGACGCACCCGCCTTAGCCCGGCCGAACGGGAGTCCAGGCTCAGGTCCGGCCTTTGCCTCTACTGCGGCCGGGATGGACACCGTGTCTCCAATTGCCCTACCCGGCCAAGAAGACCAGGCTCGCCAGGACCCCGGGAGATCCTGGTGAGCCGTTTTTCCTGTTCCCACACCCGTGCACCACCTGACCGTCTGACGAGCGTCACCCTAGCCTGGGCGGACCAGCGGGCGACGATGGGTGCACTCATTGACTCTGGTGCTGATGGGAGTTTCCTGGACGTTGAGTTTGCCACCCAGGCCAACATTCCACTTGAGGATCTCGAGAGGCCCTTGGAGGTCTTCGCGCTGGATCATCGCCGCCTGGCTGACATCACTCAACGCACCTGTCCTGTCCTCCTCACCGTGGCTGGTAACCACGTTGAGAGTCTCCGGTTTTTCATT
The DNA here is from genome assembly GCF_963971535.1 of Notolepis coatsorum. NCBI lineage: Eukaryota > Metazoa > Chordata > Actinopteri > Aulopiformes > Paralepididae > Notolepis > Notolepis coatsorum. Next base: position 110,345,856 of record NC_140168.1, read on the forward strand.
ACCAGATCCCCTCTTGTCCCGGTAGTCCTGGGTCGGCCCTGGCTCGCGCTGCATGAGCCCCACATCGCCTGGTCCTCCGGCACCGTCAGGGGTTGGAGCCCCTCCTGTCATGCCCAGTGTCTTCAGGTGCCGTCCAGCCCCCTCACCGGGTCCCAGTCCCCGTCTCCGGCCTCCCTCGCCGGTCCTCTGTCCCCATCTCCGGTCCCCCTCTCCGGGCCTCTGTCTTTGTCCCCCTCTCCAGTGCCCCTGATCGCCGGCTTCCTTCGGTCCCGTCCGGGCAGGCCGGGGCCGAGTGGGTCGCCGGGTGGCTCCCGTGGAGGATTGGTTCTGTAGGATTGGTTCATTCCCCGCCACACGCTCCGCTCCTTTAAGGTACTGTGTTGATTGATGCATTCCCCGCCACACGCTCCGCTCCTTTAAGGTGTTGATTGGTGCATTCCCCGCCACACGCTTTTGGAGCAAGTATCAATTCCAGCGCGCACCTGTCATAGTTTTTGATTAGCGCCCCAGAGGCTTTTTATACTGGGACTTCCCTTCAATCGATGTCGGGTCGTTTTGAATACTTCTGTTTCTGCCTGTTGTTCCCCGTTGCTGTGCCTCGTCTACTCTCCCTCCAGGACATCTGTGGATTGCCGCTGGTGAAGACCTTGTCCCCCGTTTTGAGCTGCGCCTCGTTTACCCGCTTTACTCTTGCGCTTTGGTGAGTTTGAACCAAACCCTTTTTTGGACGATTCTGTTTTGTGTGTTTTGAAGAACACTGAAGAGTTCTATTTTTGCTTACACTTGACTCAGCTAAGTTGTGTGTTAAAGGAGACACTGAAGATTATCATTTGCTTGCACTGGACTCAGCTGGGGTGTGTGTTTAGAAGAGACACAGAAGTTTATCGTTTTTGTTTTGCACTGACCCTCAGCTAAATTGTGTGTTGTGGTGAACACTGAAGATATCGTTTTGTTTGTTCTGGACTCAGCTAAGAGAGGAGGAGACCGCACTGCCTCTGTGTGATGTGGACTGTTATTTACCTCTCTTTCTCTCTCTCTTTTCCACCTCGAGTTGAAGCTGGGAGTATCTGCAGAGCCGCTTCAGCGCCAATACCGTTTCCCCACCTCGAACACCAAGAGGATCTGCAGAGTCGCAGATAACTCTGCTGAAGGCAGTCTCCCTTTGTTTCAAGATTGTTACTTGCTCCTTTTTGACTCTGAAAATAAATACGCCCTAGTATTTGGCTAACTCTGAACTACCTGTCTGTGCCGTGCGTTTGAGGTCGGTATCAAACCCTAACAGAAACGATCAGTCAAGAATGAAGGTAGAGGGGAAACACTAATTCAATTACATGTTCACAGTCGCACAGACATCATAAATATTGTATCATATTATAAATAAGCTGTGTATACCAACTATGACAACATTATTATTGGCAGATTACAAATGCCAAGAAGAATTGACCCCAAAAAGGAGGCTGCATCTCATGACAAGGTTACCAGTTTATATGTCAAGTACATCAGGGATTAAAGCAAAAAAAATCTCCTGACTTTTTTTCAGGCCAAGTCATATTCTTATTTTAACCTCTACTGTATTTTTTTTTAATAGCGTTAGCGTTTTAAGTTTTTTACTTGTTTTGGTTTCGTCGATAATCCAATGTACAGTTACCCCCCCCCCCCCCACCCTGCCTACCCAACCCCCCCCCCACCCCGCCCACCCAACCACCTCCAATGTAGTTTCTTCGTCAAATGTATATACTCTTTTTTAGACTTTACAAACTGTATTTGTAAATCTGGTATGTCATAAATGTATAGATGTAGCAGTATTGTATGTCATGTGTGTCATATATGTTATGATGAATTGAAAATGGGGGACCCTGATGTAAACAAGATGAAAGTATTTATCTGGTCTGCATCCCCTTAACAATTGTGTGTATTGAGCCATACAGTACTGTACCCATTCTTCAATCAATCAATCAGACAAATGTATAGAAAAGCTTTTATTATAACCATATAACAAAAAATTATATTATTGTTTATGAAAATGTTTAGCCCTATTTTTGACTATTATTTTAGGCATGGCAACAAATAAAATAATAATAATAAAATGAATAAATAAAATATTAAATAAATAAATAGGCTACACGTCTCTCTTTTTGTGTTACAAATTGTGCTCACCGATATGAACATAGGCCTCTTTAATTACTTATGGTACTTATGTGTATGGTACTTATGGTACTTACTTATGGTATTCCACCATGCCATGTGTGTTTTTATTTTATAATGCTCATACAATACTCACTGGCTTGCATAACAGTCTAACTTGTCTTGCTCAAGACTTGTTTATGAGTTTTAATAAGAGAGCACTATCTCTCAACCAAAGCAATGCATGGTAGACGGCAACAGAACAATTTTGATTGACAGTCGATTCTGCCAATTACGTCACACCGCTTGTACCCGCCTCTGCTGTTCTTACCACCAATCGGCAAGCGCTTATTCGTGTTTTACTTCCGGGAAGTCCGCCATTGATTTACGCGAGAGAATCAATAACAAATGTACCGGAGCTAATAACAGGATGACCAAACGAGGCATGATGATTTTCCTGCAATGAATGTTATAATAAAAGCTTTTCTATACATTTGTCTGATTGAAAACTTTATTAACAGATTACAGAATGGGTACAATTCAGTACAGGCTCACTGAGCAAAGGAAGGAACTGAGCTATGAATGACCAACAACAATGCTATATGGTCGGGTAAATACGCTGATGTTATTGAACGTGTAACTATAACGTTAATGCCACAAAATGAATGCCTTTGTTAATCATAAGTAACTTTGATGCAGTAGCGTGTGTGTGTGTGGGGGCGGGGTTGTGCAGGTCGCTTGACTGAAACTTTTTTCTACTATTAGCGTAATCCTATCTCTCGAGTCGCTGCATGCGTCCTGCCATTATTGCTCGCCATGACTGCTTGGCGTGGCCGCGGTAGGGAAAAAATTCCCTTTTTCATGATATTTGACGCCTGATTGGCTCAATTTAGTTTCAATCTGTATGCATCTACAAATCATATTATACCAGGTAGCCAATTGACAGGAAATCCGTCAGACTCCGAATCAAATAGACGGAACTGCGAATCAAATGGATGGAATTCCGTCTCAAGACGGAACGATTTAATGCCTGAGTACATACACCCAGACAAAGGTAAGGAGGGGGAGAAGTGATGATGTGGTTTCCTTAGTCATTACAACTGGGCCACATACAATGTTTAAGCTAGTACTGGGGTTCCATCTCATCCCAAACATGTTTGATTGGCTTGATCTGGTGACTAGGCAGGAACAAGCTCAACCTGGATGCTTGTTGCTTAATTTGTAACACCATCTCTCTCTTTGATAGGTCGAGGTCGGGGTGTGTTCTGTTCTGGTACAATCAGAAAAGGTGACTTTGTGGTGGAATACAGGGGCGAGGTTGTTCACTTAGAAGAATCTGAGAGGAGGAGAAAGATCTACAAAAACCCAGTGTTCTTATTTTACTTCCCCTAGAAAGGGGGAGAATGGTGGTAAGTTGGCTGTTTTATGCTTAGATCTGCATCTATGTAGCCTGCATCATCTCTCTGATGGCCCTAGCTATATGAATAATTTTGTATGAAAACATGTAAAAAAAAATTCACTGACTCAAACCATCCACCTACCATCTAATTTACTACTAATCTAACCTACTTGTCTAATGTTTTATTCAAAGTATTGACGCAACTAAGCAGGATGGATCTTTTGGGCGGCTTGTAAATGATGATCACAAGCATCCAAGCTGCAGAATGAATTTCATTGGCATTCAGGGAGTGCCACACCTATTCCTGTTTGCAGTTAAGGACATTGGTCCTGGAGAAGAGATCACATATGATTATGGAGGGACTGGGTGGCCCTGGCGAGAGGTCAGTTGAATTAATTTAGAGCGGCACAGGTCGATTGTTTCAGTTGATATTATTTGGATAAAATGCTTAAATTCTGAGTTAAGTTCATTAAAATCAATGTCAGTGTAGCAATTTTCTATAAAATAAATATTAATAAATAAATCTAAGACTTGTACAATGGGGGGTAAACGGCAATGGGACAAAAAACACTATTGTGTGTTTTGTAAGAAACCTCAATCCAAAATCGCACGTCATTTGGAGAGGAAACAATCCGTCTTCCAAAAGGCTACAAGTTGCGGCTTGTAATTTTTTAAACCCTTCGTTGTAAAGGTGACTACCTTCATAACATTGATGTATTACAGAAAAAAAGGAGAGCTTGTCACATACCGTCAAAACACACTGAAGCAGAGGAGTACTTGCCATGTAATTTGTCTTTTGCTTTCTTCCGAAAAGGTGACCTATGAAAGCATGAACGTGTTTGTCGCAACAGACCAGACAAGAAAGATAACTCCACAAAAAGAAATAGGGCACAGGTTTATTCAAGAAAGCTCCTTCCTATAACAGGTAATCCAACAGAGAGGTGCAGAGAAATCCTCTGCAGTGTGAGACCCTTGTCTGTGGCTGAAGCCTGTTACAGGGAGCCTAAGAATGGGAAAGATGGAGATGGACTCGTTCATAATACCAGTGGTCGAGCAGAAGTAGGGCTGCACGATTAATCGATTTTAAATTGAAATCGCGATTTGGAATTATGCAACTATCAAATCGCAACAAAAAAAGAAATCGCAATATTTTTTTATATATTCTTTATTTCTTTTTTTTTTTTTGCTCTTTTTTAAATTTGTTTAACCAGGAAGTCCCATTGAGATACAAGATCGGTTTGGGAGAGGGAGGTAAGGGGTTTTAGATTGTGTGTTGTGAAGTTTAGACTTCAGAGAGGGAGAGTAAAGTACAGAAAAAAAGGTACCGTTGGGTACCGGTATCGATTCCCAGGTAAAGAGAAACATTTTCAGGCTCGGTGTCCCGAAAAGGCCCACCGCGTAAGCCAGATGCAAGCCGCATTTTACAATAAACCTCTGGGGCTGCTTAATTTTTTTTTTATTATAATCGCACATTTTATTGCAATCGCAATATCTGTCCGAAAAATCGCAATTAGATTATTTCCCAAAATCGTGCAGCCCTAAGCAGAAGGCAACCCCACTTTATCCTGTATCCCAATGCTCCAAATTGCAGCTGCCGGAGTGGTGCTGTCTGCCGTGTCCCAGCCAAGGTACGTTTCTGTAGCCTGTTGTACATTGCCTGGTCTAATTCCTTCCAGTACAGAATTATGAATTCTCTCTCTCTCTCTCTCTCTCTCTCTCTCTCTCTCTCTCTCTCTCTCTCTCTCTCTCTCTCTCTCTCTCTCTCTCTCTCTCTCTCTCCCCCTCCTGTCTCTCTCCCCCATCATCTCTTTCTCCCTTTCTAATCCTCTGCAGTGTGAGACCCTCGTCTGTGGCTGAAGCCTGTTACAGGGAGCCACAGGAGATTAGTCCAAGTGACGACAAGTCTAATGTTGATACAGACTTTGGAAGTGAGTATATACCATCCAAAGCATCAGAAGATGGAGACTCAGAGGATGCAAGCCAACCTGAAAAGAAAAAAATCAGCGAAGAGAGAGCCCATAGAGCTCATGACAGTGATGTTGAGGACGAAGATGACAGTGGGTCAAAAGTGACTGTGAAGACTTGTACAAAGGGGGGTAAACGGCAATGGGACAAAAAACACTATTGTGTGTTTTGTATGAAACCTCAATCCAAAATCGCACGTCATTTGGAGAGGAAACATAATGGAGAAACTGAGGTTGCCAAAGCAATCCGTCTTCCAAAAGGCTACAAGTTGCGGCTTGTAATTTTTGAAATCTTTGTAGTAAAGGTGACTACCTTCATAACATTGATGTATTACAGAAAACAAAGGGGAGATTGTCACATACCGTCAACCATCTGAACACACTGATGCAGAGGTGTACTTGCCATGTAATTTGTGTTTTGCTTTCTTCCGAAAACATGATCTATGGAAGCATGAATGTGTTTGTCGCAACAGACCAGACAAGAAAGATAACTCCACAAAAAGAAATAGGGCACAGGCTTATTCAAGAAAGCTCCTTCCTATAACAGGTAATCCAACAGAGAGGTGCACAGAAATCCTCTGCAGAATGAAGCAAGACGCCATCTCCAGTGTAGTGAAAGCAGATGAGCTCATCTGTGAATTTGGAGAAAGACTGATAGAAAAGCATGTGGATGACCGAACCATCGACGGGCACATAAGTCAGAGAATGAGGGAGCTGGGTAGATTAGTCATTGCTGCTAAGTCTCTTGATTCTACCACTAGATACCTTAAAGACCTCCTTGTAGCACCAAAATTCAAGTTGTGTGCCAAAAAAACCTGTGGATACACTGCAGTAAAGTATCGTTTTGGCATGCCATCCCTTGCCAGCAAGCTGAGATATTCTTTGTCTTTAGCATCAAAGATTTTGATTGGAACATACACACAGGAGGAAAGAGATGTGGAAGCAGGGAACAAAATAAGCACACGCCATTCGCCAATGGCCTGTAGATTTAACGTCTGGCGACTAAAAATAATAGATCTGCCCACCATCTGGCGTGTAGTTCATATCGATACTCTTATTTAGAAAATCCTGTGCGGGTCTCATTTCCGCCCCAAGCGCAGCTCCAGTCATAATATCTGGGCTCCGGCAGCTAGCAACGTTCAGGTTCATATGATACTCTTATTTTGAAAAACCCTGTAGCAACTCTGCGAGTCATATGATATCCGCCCACTCCGTGTTTCTTTGAAAACAGAGCAGCGTTAAACAGGGCAGCGTTAAACACAGCAGCGTTAACACAGCAGTGCGCCTACAGACTCAAAATAAGTCTGTGGTATTTTTTTTCTTCTCACAACAAGTCCAATGCATCTACATGCTTTGCACCATCGCCATTCCTTTATGCCCACATCGCCCGAAATTAACGTTTATGTACCAATCACTACAACGTTAACGTAAGCTAACAAGCTAATCCTGATCAGACGAGGCAGAGCCATAGTGAACAGCAGACAGTGTGGACTGAGGAAAGGGAAATGGGGGGGGGGGGGCACTCTCCCCTTCCCTGTATGTGTGTGTGCGTGCGTGCGTTTGGAAAGACGACGAAGTCACTAGTCAGGACTCAGGACAGGAGTATATTATAGTAAACTGAGGATTACTGAGGATGGACAGATAATGTTAATATTCAAATATAAAAAAGTTTCGAGAGGAGTGGAAGTTTGAAGACAATATGATGCGGGGTGGTGAGTTGAAACACAGTGTGTGTGTGTGTGTGTGTGTCCCGACCCCACTTCTATGTTTCAATAAATTATTTGCATTTAAAACTATTAACACTGACTCATTCCTTCAGTCCACTCAAAATTATGCTAATATTCCTTATGTTGTTTATGCATATAGCATATGAGAGTATTATATAGTAATAATAACACATGGCGATATACTAAAAAGCTATTTATAATTTTTGGCTGGTAAAAAATCTACCTGCCAAATGGCTGGTAAGTCAAAAAGTTAAGTTTGTTCCCTGCGTGGAAGCCAACAGGGTTAAGAACTACGTTGAACTACTGGACAATGACTGGGACGTTTATGTGTCACGTCGTGCTCGGAGAAATCTGGAAGAAGACAAATGGAACAAAAAACAAATGATCCCTCTGACATCTGATACTATGAAGCTTCAAATGCATTTGAAGTCTTTGGAAGAGGAGGCTAAAGAGAGTATTTTCAAGGGTCCCAACCCCAAAGCTTATAGAACACTGGGTGAAAGCCTGCTATCTCAGATCATCCTCTTCAATAGAAGGCGGCAAGGTGAGGTAGCAAAATTGCCTCTGACTACTTACAAGAACAGAATCAGTGATCCACCAAATGAAGATGTCTTGGGCTGCCTCTCAAAAATGGAGCAAGCATTAAGTAATCGGTTCACCAGGATTGAGATAAGAGGAAAAAGGGGAAGAAAGGTGCCTGTACTCTTGACAGAAGACATGACTAAAAGTCTGGATGTTCTCATTGAGCACAGAGAGGACAATGCCATACTTCAAAGCAACTCCTATCTCTTTGCAAAGCAAAACTCTCTGACATATATCAGAGGGTCTGATTGCCTCAGGAAGTTTGCTGCAGGAAGTGGTGCACGGTACCCAGAAACACTGACATCGACACGACTCCGAAAACAAGTTGCAACACTGTGTCAAATGATGAATCTTACAGAACATGAGCTGGAGCAACTTGCTAAATTCATGGGCCATGACATCCGAGTACATAGGGACTATTATCGCCTCCAAGAAAACACCATACAGGTGGCACGGATAAGTAAAGTTATTTTGGCAGTGGAACAAGGAACGGATGCATACAAGGGGAAAGAGCAGGCAACTGCACCTCCTCATCCATCACGCTCAACATAGGGGCCCCCCAGGGCTGTGTTCTGAGTCCCCTCCTCTACTCCCTGTACACACATGACTGTGTGGCACAGCGGAACAACAACACAATCATCAAATTTGCTGATGACACAGTAGTGGTGGGCCTGATCTCTGCCAACGACGAGAGGGCCTACCTGGAAGAGGTAGAGAATCTGTCATAGTGGTGTCAGGAGAACTGCCTCTCCCTGAACGTCAGCAAAACAAAAGAGATGATTGTGGACTTCAGGAGGTCGGGGGTCAGGGACTACAGCCCCCTCAGCATCGACGGGGCACCGGTTGAGAGAGTGAACAGTTTTAAGTACCTTGGAGCCCACATATCCGAGGACTTGACATGGACCACACACATTGACAGTGTTGTGAAGAAGGCACGACAACGCCTCTACTTCCTCAGGCGCCTAAGGAAGTTCCAAGTCAGTCAGAAGATCCTTAAGAACTTAATGTACAATAGAGAGCATCCTGACTGGCAATATCACCTCCTGGTTTGGGAATAGCACCGCACAAGACCGAAGCAGACTACAGAGAGTGGCACGTTCAGCCGAACGCACAATTGGAGGGGGGCTTCCCACTCTCCAAGACATTTACAACAAGCGGTGCAGGGGTAAGGCTAAGAGAATTATTAAGGACTCCAGCCACCCAAACAACTGCCTCTTTGAACTGCTGCGGTCAGGCAAGCGATACCGGAGTCTCATGGCAAGCACAGAAAGACTCAGAAGAAGCTTCTATCCCCAGGCCATCAGGTTGCTCAACAAACAATAACACTATGCAACAACCATCAAATGCACTCACAACACACACAACACGCACTACCATACGCACACACTCACTTTAAACAAACAACACACTGCAGCACCCACTCTCCACACTTTAGAACACCTAGACACACTTTATATTTATTGGTAAAGGATTTGCACTACAACCCATACCTCAGTACACCTTACTGTAAATTGTACCTCATACCATTTCTGCTTTGCACTATATAGTATTGTATATTAGTATATTGCATAGTATATTGTATATTGTACGGTAACTCAGTTACTCTATTCTGCATCGAACATTGTACATATGTATATACTGAACACTGTGTCTACGTACGTGACTTCTATTTTTACTTCTATTTTTACATGCTATACTATTTTATTTTATTTTATACTTATCTTTTGTCTAGCACAGTCTCTGGAGCGTAACAGAAAGAAGCATTTTGTATAAAAGTATTCTGTACTTCTGTATGACAACTATTAAAGAAACTTTAACTTGAACTTGGAGGACATTGATTTGCGGATGGAGGGTGAGCATTTCATAATATTATTTTAGAGCCAAATAATCAAATAAATGTGGGGTATAGTCATATATATATAGTACATATCCTTGTGTCAAGAGCTGAGTCAACCAAGTAGACAGAAAAAGGCAAAAACATGTCTATTGATATTTTTTATTTTTATTTTTTATCTACTTTTTCTCCCCAATTTTCTATTTTTCTTCCATCCCAATTTCGTATAATCCAATTCTTCCCTCCCCTCTCTCGAACGTTGCTAGACCATGCCTCACACTGGTCGGCTGCAATGTGGACGAAGCCTTGCATCACGTGTCCCCTCCGGTACACGAGGAGGCAGCCGTCGCATCTTTTCACCTGCACAGCGCGATCTCTCAGTGGCGAGGAGTAGTGCGTGGGAGGCTCACACTGCCCCCGATACTTCCTGATTATGCTGTACAGGCGCACCAACAGACATGTAGGAGTCGCTGTCCACAACATCCGATTCCCACCCACCGGCTTTCCCACCCCCTAATACTGCCAATTGTATTAGTATGAACGCTCGAACCCAGCATCTCCTGCGTTAGTGGCGAGCGCCTTGCCCACTGCGCCACTTAGCCGCCATGTCTATTGATATTTTTTTAAATATTTTTCCGACATTTGTTTTACATTTGCACAACTACAGATTTTGCACAACTACAGATTAGGAATAACTCATTCAACATAGAAAAATGAATGGAAAATGGCTCCAAGTATACTTCACGTTAATTTATTTTCCATTCAAGGCACATCAAAATCTCCTAATTCAAAGCAGAATGATGAGCTAGCCACAAGCTCCTCTGATGAACTGGATGGTACGTGAAACACTTAAAATGCGTGTATAACATGTGTATTAGGCTACCTGGTAGTGTGGATTATTTGATTAGCTAGCTACCATATGGGCTGGGTCGTTCACTGATGACGGGGTTGGCGGTTCCATCCCAGGCTCATTGAGCACAGAGAGGACAATGCCATACTTCAAAGCAACCTCTATCTCTTTGCAAAGCAAAACTCTGACATATATCAGAGGGTCTGATTGTCTCAGGAAGTTTGCTGCAGGAAGTGGTGCACGGTACCCAGAAACACTGACATTGACACGCCTCCGAGTTGCAAGTTGCAACACTGTGTCAAATGATGAATCTTACAGAACATGAGCTGGAGCAAGTTGCTAAATTCATGGGCCATGACATCCGAGTACATAGGGACTATTACCGCCTCCAAGAAAAACAGCATACAGGTGGCACGGATAAGTAAAGTTCTTTTGGCAGTGGAACAAGGAACGGATGCATACAAGGGGAAACCGTTGGAGGAAATTGACTTGCGGATGGAGGGTGAGCATTTCATAATATTATTTTAGAGCCAAATAATCAAATAAATGTGGGGTATAGTCATATATATATATATATATATATATATGATGCTGTGCGCCGACACACATATATATATATATGTGTGTGTCGGCGCACAGCGTTAATGACCAGAACTCGGCCCTGCCCTATTTCGTCTAGGCTGGGAAAAAAAATTCTTTCTTTTTGTGTGTTTTTTTTTCTTTCATATTATTAGAAATTCAATGCATAAGCACATGTTTACTATAAAAACGAACAGTTAGAATATCTAAAATAGTAACAATCCTTTGTTTAAAATAGGCTGTTTCACTGAGGTTTATTTCAGTGAACGGGGGCGTAATAACATTTGCATGTGAATCGACCAAAGACATTGGGGGAGGTAACGCCGGCACACATTTTAATGAAGGCAGGCGTGCGGCTTTGTTTACTATCAGCTATCAGCTGGTCAGAAGCTAAACTATCAGCTAACGTAACGTTACAGTCGAGGAAAAGCAAAATGCTGCATCGGATCTAATGAACGAGTACTTATTATTGGACTTTGTAACACAGCTGTTCTAAAGTGGATTTCGTGGTCATGCGTTTATGGGTAAGTGAATTTAGAATAACGTTACTCTCACGAGAGCTAACGTTAGCTAGCCACACAGCCATGCAAGTTAAAGTTAGTAGCTAACATTATATTGATAGCTATTAATGTTTTAGACTAGATGTCTATCTACACTTGATAACGTTAGGTTATGGCTATAACCAAGTTCTGTTAGTTAGGGGTGACGCTTGGCATCACTACTGCACTTCCTCGCGTACGTGCACGCGCACTGAATAAATTCCACAAATGTACCTTTAATACCAGTATTAGTCTGACCACACCCCTCATCAGCTTACCTTCATAAGCAGGTGTGTGGTCACCTGCTCTCCTCCTTCCCAAGCTTTCACCACAAGGTGAGGTCAAGGGCTGCAGCGGCCGTCTGATGCCAAGCGTCACCCCTAACTAACAGAACTTGGTTATAGCCATAACCTAACGTTCTGTTTCGTTAAGGGGCTCTGCTTGGCATCACTACTGCACAAGGGGAGGCCAAGCGGAGCCGCTGGCTGACAAATACACCCCGCTGACAGCCCCCCAAAACCATCAGAACAGGGAGGGCCGAGCCCCCCCGACCCCCCCTAATGGAGGGTATCCCCCCTATTAGGGGCTTCACGGGAAGGCGACGGACCCGACCGTGCGAAGAGGCACTCAAGCAACTCAACGCACAGGGTGAGCAGACCGTGGCTTGATCCCACGACTACACACACGCACAACCCGCATGCCACCCGGGAACGAACGGAGGAACAACCTCGTTACTGCCCCCAGAATCACGGGGTCAAGGGCAAACCCAACCCCGTGGCAAGGCCGTAGCAGCGGAGCGCGAAGGAAGACCCAGACCCACCAAAAGGACTGGACTCCCTGGAATGGGGGCCCGGAGAAGTCCATGATGCCAGCATCAAGACCCCACCAGGTGGGCACGTAGTGCCCCGCCCCCCACATCGCCAGCGTATTCGGACAAAGGCCCCTCAGTTACTGCACCTGGCATTCCCAGGCGGTAACCCAACCAAGTACTAACCAGGCCAGAACCTGCATAGCTTCCGAGATCGGACGAGATCGGGCGTGTTCAGGTCGGTACGGCCGTAAGCCGAGCGGGCCCTGTCCCCCCAATTGTACACCGCCTGGCACACTGACCCCGCAGAACAGGCAGTCAGCATGGCCGTAAGCACACAAAAAAGGTTAACCAACGGAAGCAGGCAGCGCACCGGGGAAAAACCAGGCAACAGGCTGTCAACCCTAGCCTGGAGACTGCGGACGAGACAGGCGCCAGAGGGGACAGCTGAACACAGCTGCCCCGGCGGAAGGGGCGTATGCTGGCGTTGTTGCATGACCAAGCCTCCATTTAAAAACCCCCACCCAGAGGGGTTGAGGCAGAGAAGGCTGACACGATTGGCAGACGTCATGAACGTGCAGGGGCACCCTCAACCGGGTAACCCGGGAGTTGACACTGCTCCAACACACCAGGGAACCAACCACCTCGGTGTTACCCAATGCGGTGGTTGTTCCTATAACCCCTCAAGAAAAAACTCCAAAACACACCTGCGGGTACACACCGGCTATACCGCAGTACAAGTGTCTCAGTTTCCAAAAAAGGGTTAACCCAGGCCTACGGGTCGACGAACATTACCTCGGACCGGGCCTGGCGATACGGGAAGCACAGGGTCACCAGAGGAGGTCAAAGACCACCCCCAACAGGCCCCTCTTCGCCATGCGTGAGAGAGGAGCGAAAAATAATGGAGAACCAGCCCCTAAGCACACCGTACTTGGTATTCCCAGGCGGTCTCCCAACCAAGTACTAACCAGGACCAACCTGTGTAGCGGCCGAGATCCGACGAGATCGAGCGTGTACAGGTTGGCATGGCCGTAAGCCATTACGACAGTGCTGAGTAAAAACGTACCCAACCAGGGTCTCCATAGCGCTTAACCCTGTGACACCCGGACCGACCTGGCATTTTTCCCCCTGAAAAAAGCCCAAGTCCCTCAGGGTACCAGAACAGCAGATCTGCATCCCCGGCGGACAACGGGTTCAACTGATCCGGTCCAGCGTGACCAGAACCAGTCCCGTGCCCTAACCACGCCGACCTGCCAACTCCAGGAGAAAGGGCAGATATGCGTGTCGATCTTAACATGAAAAAGAAGGCGCCACCCAGACGTTCGGCCGAACCGCGCCTGGTGGCCCACCCCAAGGGCGTGAGACCCCTCTACATATGTTCAGATCCATTCCGTCATCAACCCCCAGACATGAACGAGAATCCATCGAAAAACCAACCCAGGTCATGGGACTTGGTCGTCGGAAGAGGAAAAACCCCCATCTCAGTTGCTTTATAAAAACACCGTTTCAACCACAAGCAACCAAGGCGTGCCAGTCAGTCGCCTGTTTACAGCGAGCTAGCACTATACGTGCGTCGGGACACACCCCCATCAATGAACAGGCTATTTAGACCTGTCATTGAATCCCCAAGGCGCCCAGGGGAACGACAAGAGGGGTGTGACACTCCCTAACTCCAAAACGTTTTGAATAGAAAAGAAGGAAGCATCAACAGTATGTATCCCAGTCTACACAGCCAGGGGTAAAAGAATTTCACATTTTTACATCCCACCACCCTCCCATAGGAAGGAGACGGGGATCCCCAGAGAGACTTCCCACGCGAGCTGTACAGATTGAAAAGAACATATTGCACCTTGAGCCATGTAAAAAATCGGTTTTAGGGCTCTCCGGGGAAGAGGCACTGAACCCATACACACTCAATAATCGAATTGAATCGAAAACATATACAATAGAATAGGACCCGTCTAGAGGGTCCACTCACTTTGACAATCTGAGGAGGAAGGCTCTGTACTCAGATGGAGGCTCCCTCACATGGAAGAAGAAGTCCGAACTCACAGAAGGCCCGAATAGGCGCTTGGTGAGGAGGAGCCCTGACCACCCCCCTGAAACAGATCCATCACATGGACCTGAACAGCACACGGAAGTCCTACCAACAGAGACGCGCACGGTGACGTACTCTATGGTGGGGGAATTCCTGCGGTGCACACGCCCAATATACCAGGCCGTGGGACCAGGAACTCCCTCTCCCCCCCCCCCCCCCCCGTAACGTGCCGAACCGCCACGTGACGGGAACCTTGAAGGACAGGGGGTGTACCCCTGACCGACAGAAACAAGGGGGAGAGGAAAGGTTACCAGTTCACCCCTTTACGACCCCACACCCATGATACGATGTAATGACAAAAAGAGAATATGACACAGTCATAGTCAGCTCTATGAAGCGTTTGACAGCTCCACACAGCGCATGAGCTAACCTGCTATCTGATTTTTACTAAGGAAAAACACAGAATAGAGAGGGCTCTAAGAGCCCCGGTCCAACATACACATGTGCTTCTGTGGCCAGTCCAACCCAGTTGTAGGTCACATGACACACACAACCCATCATCACCTACAAAAAATGGCAAAAAACACTCAACAGAGGAACGCCGTTTTTCACAATGAGAGAATACATCATTCTCGATTAGTATCGGCCACAGGCCTTGCTAAGCACACACAACAGCGACCAAACCATTTTTTCTTTTAGGAAAATAAAGTTTCTCCAGCAGATTTAGCACAACCTCAGCAATCAAGCTAAGAGTTACATCGCATCCCTACCACACAAAAGACACAAATAGTGCACAAACATGTCTGATAGGAGGATGAAAAAGTCCCCAGGGAACCGGGGGGAAACACAATCCTCTTATTTTACTCAATACGGCCAGTAAAAACAGGAAAACCTGTTAATATGTGAACACACTGTTCATTGTCATCACAGGCTGAGAAAAGAACATTCTTTCACTCACTTGTCACCAAGCATAGCTTCATAGGTTAGTTACCTTAGTTGTGAGTACACGGTACATATAAACACCATGATGTTTCTCACACAACAACCAGATCATTACATCCCGATTTGCACGGAGAAGCTAACTGCCAGTGACAAAAAACAGCTCACACATAACCCGCGCCGTATCCCAAATGCATTGCAGCAACACACGTTTTGGGAAAAACATCGTTATTCACAATACATTTAGAAAAGTAAAACCAGAAAACGTGTTATAAGGTCTGGTCAAACCTGTTCCTACCCGGAACGTAGATCAGCGAAGTGCAGTCACAGACACCGTAGGAACACAGCCGCTCCTGTGTTGTTCGAACTGGGCAGCGTCGCCGCTCCAACCCGCACTACAGTCCTTTGTCGATGCAACCTTGCCGTCCTGGCTCAGGGCAGGGTCGACGAAACATCCCCTGTCAAGGATGACGTCGTAGTCAAGAGTGTAAAACATGTTAAAATCAAAGCACGTTCAACAGAATAGCATCAAGCTAACGGCCGCTCCAACCGTTCGGGTGCCACTGCTTCTGCTCGCGAGACGCCGAGCTAACGACGCACGCGATCAGAAGCGAGCTCACGGCGGCGCGCGAGAAGCTAAGCTACCCCGCGCCAGGCCATGGCCTATAGCAGCAAGCTAACGTTACCTAGCGATCACGACATGCTAGCACCGCAGCTAACAGCTGTGAGCAGGCCATGCAGCGATCCCAGCAGGCTAACGCAGCAGTTAACAGCTGACTGGCTAACCGTAAGCTAAGCAACTATCAACTGAACCTGTAAACAATGACATAACACTCACCCAGACAGGCCGCCGTTCTGAACCTCTCCTCACTTTTTAAGAGAAAAGAGAAAACAAGATGTCAACACCGCTTCACAACGGTGATTTTACCAACACCCGACGGAATCAGCACAATACCAACTGGCCTGTGTAGCTGACTTTGAACATGGATCTGCCGCTATCGCACATCCATGCACATATCCCCTCGTGAAGGAATACTCTCATTTGGATATGAAAGATGGGGCCTTAACACGGTGACAGAGAGAATCCACTCGTCCAAAACACACAGGGATCACCAGTGTTAATGGTCGCGGCCCACTAGTTAAAACTATAATGGTCTTCAGACCAAGGTCTTCTGTCGCCTAGGTGGCTGAACAAAGGACCCTAGCCTGGGGCCGGTTTCCATACACATTGTCAAGTAGCCCCCATAGCACTAACAGACAAGTGGAGCCTGCCAGCAAACACTACTCACCCAACTTGGAACGCACCGCTTCTCACAACAGCGGCATGTCCGACAGTTCAGCTGTGGCCTGACAGGTTTCACCCCAACAAACACAGCAAGGAACTGCAGTTGAGAAGCATGCAGCGGCGTGCTCCCAATACGAAAAACCGGTGGAGGGTTTTTAGAATGATCATCATCTTCTAGACACTCCAGTACGAAGACAATATCGCCGTATTTTCTCGAAAATAGTGAGAGAGAAAATAAAGATATGATGTCAACGTATCTCCTTCCTTGTAAACAAAAATTTTTCTCCACTAACAACACGTCAAGTGGGGTACTACCGAGGCACTTTCTTGTGGTGAAAGCGAGAAGGAGGAGAGCAGGTGACCACACACCTGCTTATGAAGGTAAGCTGATGAGGGGTGTGGTCAGACTAATACTGGTATTAAAGGTACATTTGTGGAATTTATTCAGTGCGCGTGCACGTACGCGAGGAAGTGCAGTAGTGATGCCAAGCAGAGCCCCTTAACGAAACAGAACTCTGGTGATGTGCTGCTCTCACTCTCACTCTCACTCTCGCAACTGTGTGTATGTGTCCCGCATGTGACAAATAAACCTTGATTCTTGAGTTAGTTACTGTAGACAGCATCTATCTATCAGCTGGTGAAGTTGACTACTAGTATGGGATATGATGACTGTGTGTATGTGCAACTAGGAGGGATATGAGGACTGTGTGTAAATAGGAGGGATATGAGGACTGTGTGTAACTAGGAGGGATATGAGAACTATGTGTAACTAGGAGGGATATGAGGACTGTGTGTATGTGCAACTAGGAGGGATATGAGGACTGTGTGTAACTAGGAGGGATATGAGGACTGTGTGTAACTAGGAGGGATATGATGACCGTGTGTAACTAGGAGGGACATGAGAACTATGTGTAACTAGGAGGGATATGAGGACTGTGTGTAACTAGGAGGAATATGAGGACTGTGTGTAACTAGGAGGGATATGATGACTGTATGTATGTATAACTAGGGGGGATATGATGACTGTGTGTATGTGTAACTAGGAGGGATATGAGGACTGTGTGTATGTATAACTAGGCAGGATATGATGACTGTGTGTAACTAGGAGGGATATGAGGACTGTGTGTATGTGTAGCTTTATTAACAGATTGCAGAATGGGTACAATACAGTACAGCTCAATACAAACAACTGCTAAGAGAATGAAGACCAGAAAAATACTTTCGTCTTGTTTACATTAGGGTCCTGAGGAGGGATAACTGTCATGTAGGCTTTTCACAGTCATGACATTGTGGCAGCACTTAATTATGTTAATGCTATTCAGGTGAGGGGCGTTGCTGGAGGTTTTTTTTGTTGACGCCCCGCTGAAACTGTCTGAAGTGTGAACATTTGGCCTGCCTTTCAGAAGCATTATCTCCTCCTAAGTATTCTAGAAAACAAGACTGCTTTACAAGTTATAAATGAGCACATGATGTTCAAAAATATCTCAGATTTCAACATCATTGACACATCATTGAAAGCTTACATTCTGTACTTTCGCAATCTGGAAAAATCTTAAAAATGAAAATTTTAGAGATCTGGCACAAACCACTGTGCGGAGACACATATAGTATGCATCCTTGTATCAAGGTTTGGACCAGTCAAGTTCCGACATGTCTGTGCGACTGTGAACATGTAATTAAATTATAATGCGTTTCCCCTCTACCTTCATTCTTGACTGAGCATTTCGGCCCTGTATATACGGGTTGCTTTCTGCTCGACGAACTAGTGCATCTCCATCTTCCCCATTCTTAGGCTCCCTGTAACAGGCTTCAGCCACAGACGAGGGTCTCACACTGCAGAGGAATAGAAAGGGAGAGAGAGGAGGGGGGAGAGAGACAGGAGGGGGGGGGAGAGAGAGAGAGAGAAAATTCATAATTCTGTACTGGAAGGAATTAAACAAGGCAATGTACAACAAGATACAGAAACGTACCTTGGCTGGGACACGGCAGACAGCGCCACTCCGGCAGCTGCAATCTGGAGCATTGGGGTACAGGATAAAGTGGGGTTGCCTTCCGTTCGACCACTGGTATTACGAACGAGTCCATCTCCATCTTCCCCATTCTTAGGCTCCCTGTAACAGGCTTCAGCCACAGACGAGGGTCTCACACTGCAGAGGAATAGAAAGGGAGAGAGAGGAGGGGGGAGAGAGACAGGAGGGGGGAGAGAGAGAGAGAGAGAGAGAGAGAAAATTCATAATTCTGTACTGGAAGGAATTAAACCAGGCAATGTACAACAGGATACAGAAACGTACCTTGGCTGGGACACGGCAGACAGCGCCACTCCGGCAGCTGCAATCTGGAGCATTGGGGTACAGGATAAAGTGGGGTTGCCTTCCGCTCGACGACTGGTATTACGAACGAGTCCATCTCCATCTTCCCCATTCTTAGGCTCCCTGTAACAGGCTTCAGCCACAGACGAGGGTCTCACACTGCAGAGGAATAGAAAGGGAGAGAGAGGAGGGGGGAGAGAGACAGGAGGGGGAGAGAGAGAGAGAGAAAATTCATAATTCTGTACTGGAAGGAATTAAACCAGGCAATGTACAACAGGATACAGAAACGTACCTTGGCTGGGACACGGCAGACAGCGCCACTCCGGCAGCTGCAATCTGGAGCATTGGGGTACAGGATAAAGTGGGGTTTAATTATCTAGTGGTGAGCTTTCCTATTCAAGTTGCTCAACATACAGAGTTCACACCACACGCTTTGGGGTTTTTTGCATGGCATTTTTCCGATATAGAAAATTGCTACACTGACATTGATTTTAATGAACTTAACTCAGAATTTAAGCATTTTATCCAAATAATATCAACTGAAACAAGCTAGGGGGGCAGAGGCTGGGTGGTGGAGGCTGGGGGGTGGAGGCTGGGGGGTGGAGGCTGGGTGGTGGAGGCTGGGTGGTGGAGGCTGGTGGGTGGAGGCTGGGGGGTGGAGGCTGGGGGGTGGAGGCTGGGGGGTGGAGGCTGGGTGGAGGCTGGTGGGTGGAGGCTGGGTGGTGGAGGCTGGGTGGTGGAGGCTGGGTGGTGGAGGCTGGGGGGTGGAGGCTGGGGGGTGGAGGCTGGGGGTGGAGGCTGGGTGGAGGCTGGGTGGTGGAGGCTGGGGGTGGAGGCTGGGTGGAGGCTGGAGGGTGGAGGCTGGGGGGTGGAGGCTGGGGGTGGAGGCTGGGGGTGGAGGCTGGGTGGAGGCTGGGGGGTGGAGGCTGGGGGTGGAGGCTGGGTGGAGGCTGGAGGGTGGAGGCTGGGGGTGGAGGCTGGGGGGTGGAGACTGGGGGGTGGAGGCTGGGTGGTGGAGACTGGGGAGTGGAGGCTGGGGGGTGGTGGCTGGGGGGTGGAGGCTGGAGGGTGGAGGCTGGAGGGTGGAGGCTGGGGGGTGGAGGCTGGTGGGTGGAGGCTGGGTGGTGGAGGCTGGGTGGTGGAGGCTGGGGGGTGGAGGCTGGGGGTGGAGGCTGGGTGGTGGAGGCTGGGGGGTGGAGGCTGGGTGGTGGAGGCTGGGTGGTGGAGGCTGGGTGGTGGAGGCTGGGTGGTGGAGGCTGGGTGGTGGAGGCTGGGTGGTGGAGGCTGGGGGGTGGAGGCTGGGGGTGGAGGCTGGGTGGTGGAGGCTGGGTGGTGGAGGCTGGGTGGTGGAGGCTGGGTGGTGGAGGCTGGGTGGTGGAGGCTGGGTGGTGGAGGCTGGAGGGTGGAGGCTGGGGGGCGGAGGCTGGGTGGTGGAGGCTGGGTGGTGGAGGCTGGGTGGAGGCTGGGGGGTGGAGGCTGGGGGGTGGAGGCTGGGGGGTGGAGGCTGGGGGTGGAGGCTGGGGGGTGGAGGCTGGAGGCTGGAGGCTGGAGGGTGGAGGCTGGGGGGTGGAGGCTGGGGGTGGAGGCTGGGGGGTGGAGGCTGGAGGGTGGAGGCTGGGGGGTGGAGGCTGGGGGGTGGAGGCTGGGGGGTGGAGGCTGGGGGGTGGAGGCTGGGGGTGGAGGCTGGGAGGTGGAGGCTGGAGGGTGGAGGCTGGAGGGTGGAGGCTGGGGGGTGGAGGCTGGGGGTGGAGGCTGGGGGGTGGAGGCTGGAGGGTGGAGGCTGGGTGGTGGAGGCTGGGGGTGGAGACTGGGGGGTGGAGGGTGGAGGCTGGGGGGTGGAGGCTGGGGGTGGAGGCTGGAGGGTGGAGGCTGGGGGGTGGAGGCTGGGGGGTGGAGGCTGGAGGGTGGAGGGTGGAGGCTGGGGGTTGGAGGCTGGGGGGGTGGAGGCTGGGGGGTGGAGGCTGGGGGGTGGTGGGTGGGGGGTGGTGGGTGGGGGGTGGAGGCTGGGGGGTGGAGGCTGGGGGGTGGAGGCTGGGGGTGGAGGCTGGGGGGTGGAGGCTGGAGGGTGAAGGCTGGGGGGTGGAGGCTGGTGGAGGCTGGTGGAGGCTGGGTGGTGGAGGCTGGGGGGTGGAGGCTGGGGGGTGGAGGCTGGGGGTGGAGACTGGGGGGTGGAGGGTGGAGGCTGGGGGGTGGAGGCTGGGGGGTGGAGGGTGGAGGCTGGGGGTGGAGACTGGGGGGTGGAGGGTGGAGGCTGGGGGGTGGAGGCTGGAGGGTGGAGGCTGGGTGGTGAAGGCTGGGGGTGGAGACTGGGGGGTGGAGGGTGGAGGCTGGGGGGTGGAGGCTGGGGGGTGGAGGCTGGAGGGTGGAGGGTGGAGGCTGGGGGTGGAGGCTGGGGGTGGAGGCTGGAGGCAGCAACATGCAGACAGCAGCAACATGCAGCAACATGCAGCAACATGTAGCAACATGCAGACAGCGGCAACATGCAGCAACATGCAGCAACATGCAGCAACATGCAGGCAGCAGCAACATGCAGCAACATGCAGACAGCAGCAACATGCAGACAGCAGCAACATGCAGCAACATGCAGACAGCAGCAACATGCAGACAGCAGCAACATGCAGACAGCAGCAACATGCAGACAGCAGCAACATGCAGCAACATGCAGACAGCAGCAACATGCAGACAGCAGCAACATGCAGACAGCAGCAACATGCAGACAGCAGCAACATGCAGCAACATGCAGACAGCAGCAACATGCAGACAGCAGCAACATGCAGACAGCAGCAACATGCAGACAGCAGCAACATGCAGACAGCAGTAACATGCAGACAGCAGCAACATGCAGACAGCAGCAACATGCAGCAACATGCAGACAGCAGCAACATGCAGACAGCAGCAACATGCAGCAACATGCAGCAACATGCAGACAGCAGCAACATGCAGCAACATGCAGACAGCAGCAACATGCAGACAGCAGAAACATGCAGACAGCAGCAACATGCAGCAACATGCAGACAGCAGCAACATGCAGACAGCAGCAACATGCAGACAGCAGCAACATGCAGCAACATGCAGACAGCAGCAACATGCAGCAACATGCAGACAGCAGCAACATGCAGCAACATGCAGCAACATGCATCAACATGCAGCAACATGCAGACAGCAGCAACATGCAGACAGCAGCAACATGCAGCAACATGCAGACAGCAGCAACATGCAGCAACATGCAGCAACATGCAGCAACATGCAGCAACATGCAGACAGCAGCAACATGCAGCAACATGCAGCAACATGCAGCAACATGCAGACAGCAGCAACATGCAGCAACATGCAGCAACATGCAGCAACATGCAGCAACATGCAGCAACATGCAGACAGCAGCAACATGCAGACAGCAGCAACATGCAGACAGCAGCAACATGCAGACAGCAGCAACATGCAGACAGCAGCAACATGCAGCAACATGCAGCAACATGCAGCAACATGCAGACAGCAGCAACATGCAGACAGCAGCAACATGCAGACAGCAGCAACATGCAGCAACATGCAGCAACATGCAGCAACATGCAGACAGCAGCAACATGCAGACAGCAGCAACATGCAGACAGCAGCAACATGCAGACAGCAGCAACATGCAGACAGCAGCAACATGCAGACAGCAGCAACATGCAGCAACATGCAGCAACATGCAGCAACATGGAGACAGCAGCAACATGCAGACAGCAGCAACATGCAGACAGCAGCAACATGCAGCAACATGCAGCAACATGCAGACAGCAGCAACATGCAGCAACATGCAGACAGCAGCAACATGCAGCAACATGCAGACAGCAGCAACATGCAGACAGCAGCAACATGCAGACAGCAGCAACAAGCAGACAGCAGCAACATGCAGCAACATGCAGACAGCAGCAACATGCAGACAGCAGCAACATGCAGCAACATGCAGCAACATGCAGACAGCAGCAACATGCAGACAGCAGCAACATGCAGACAGCAGCAACATGCAGCAACATGCAGCAACATGCAGCAACATGCAGACAGCAGCAACATGCAGACAGCAGCAACATGCAGACAGCAGCAACATGCAGACAGCAGCAACATGCAGCAACATGCAGCAACATGCAGCAACATGCAGCAACATGCAGACAGCAGCAACATGCAGACAGCAGCAACATGCAGACAGCAGCAACATGCAGACAGCAGCAACATGCAGCAACATGCAGCAACATGCAGACAGCAGCAACATACAGCAACATGCAGCAACATGCAGACAGCAGCAACATGCAGCAACATGCAGACAGCAGCAACATGCAGACAGCAGCAACATGCAGACAGCAGCAACATGCAGCAACATGCAGCAACATGCAGCAACATGCAGACAGCAGCAACATGCAGACAGCAGCAACATGCAGACAGCAGCAACATGCAGACAGCAGCAACATGCAGACAGCAGCAACATGCAGACAGCAGCAACATGCAGCAACATGCAGACAGCAGCAACATGCAGACAGCAGCAACATGCAGACAGCAGCAACATGCAGCAACATGCAGCAACATGCAGCAACATGCAGCAACATGCAGACAGCAGCAACATGCAGCAACATGCAGACAGCAGCAACATGCAGCAACATGCAGACAGCAGCAACATGCAGACAGCAGCAACATGCAGACAGCAGCAACAAGCAGACAGCAGCAACATGCAGCAACATGCAGACAGCAGCAACATGCAGACAGCAGCAACATGCAGCAACATGCAGCAACATGCAGACAGCAGCAACATGCAGACAGCAGCAACATGCAGACAGCAGCAACATGCAGCAACATGCAGCAACATGCAGCAACATGCAGACAGCAGCAACATGCAGACAGCAGCAACATGCAGACAGCAGCAACATGCAGACAGCAGCAACATGCAGCAACATGCAGCAACATGCAGCAACATGCAGCAACATGCAGACAGCAGCACATGCAGCAACAGCAGCAACATGCAGACAGCAGCAACATGCAGACCAGCAGCAATGCAGCAACATGCAGCAACATGCAGCAACACGAGACATGCAGCAATGGCAGCAACATGCAGCACAGACCAGCAGCACACTGCCAGACAGACGCAGCACATGCAGACAGCAGACATGGCAGCACAGCAG